>NC_132937.1:6448219-6748219 GCF_034638445.1 Ciconia boyciana | reverse complement strand
GAGCAACCAGTTTATATCTAAGGCTGACACCTCACTTTCACAACATGCATGAAGGATAGTTTTCCTCATTACTGCTTCTGTTTCTAGTGCTACATTTGTGTCTGCAGATACATCTCTCTCTCCCCAACATTCGCTGTGTATAGAGGGGGAGGGAAAATATAGCCATGAGACTTTTTGGTTGCATCTCTATACAAGTAAAGCTTTATGCAACTCCACACACAGAGTAAGTAGCAGCAGCAGCAGTGTCCATGGTAAGATTCACAAAAATAAGACTTACACGCCTATGAAGAATGAGTAACTGATGCTGTCATAAAACCCATTGTTCAAATGCACACCCTTTAATTTCTGTTCTTCAGGATAGTAGAAGCCCAAAAGGTTCTCCGTGAGTTGGTACAGACAATGCAATTTTGACATGTTTCAGCAAATAATTCAGGAGATGTGATTTTTTGCAGTTGGGTCCCCCAGGTTACTAATTTTTAAAATACTTGTTTTTCAAATGCAATGTGTCTTTTCTATGCCCATTTCAGAGGTTAAATGAGGGGGGAGGGAGTGATCTCTAAATGTCAAGCAAGAGTAATATTGAGGGCTCTGCTGAGAAGCTATACATTCTAAGCTCTTAATTACAGATTTGGTGCACATAACTGTGTGCTTGTGTATACTGACATTTTTAAATTGTGTTTGATATTTATGAAACTTGAAAATAATAGGTCTGCACACTGTTCTAAGTAATTTTGTTACACTGAGCCAGTTTAAAAGTATTTTTTGTTGAAAGACATCTAGTTTTTATTAACATTTTTCTTTAGACATAGATAAATGGGAGAAGTAAAGGTAAGGTGGGAATAAATTTATTTATTTATTTTGTTATAAAAGTTAATTTGTGATTTGTTTTTCCCATATGACACTTAGAGGATGTGTGAGTACTATATGGATTTGTATGAGGAAGAAATGTAGAGATGTATGAAATGCAGGATTTGACTGGTCTATAACTTATATCAGTTACAAAGGGGAAAAACAGTAAAAGAATAAAGCAGCTGATGGCTCTTTTTCCTCAAGAAGAAAACATTCCATTTTGTGTAGCTACATTCTGTCCATACTGCATACTGCTGTTTACACTGAATTTGAACCATATATTTAGACCAGGCTGATGCCTTGAATTTTCTGAAAGCAACAGTTTCTGCCGTGTCTTATTGTGATATAAAGGGTCAGTGTGATTAAAAACAAGACCAGAACACATATGGGGAAAAAAAAAATCCCATCCTTTTCGCTTGAAAATGGTGTGATGCTTATAGCCATTAGTTTCTCAATTACTGTGGAATGGACTGTGCAGTGCATTGTGTTTGGAGGCTAGTAATGATACTTGGACTTTATTCCAGAGATTTCATGGATGTGTGTGTACACATGCACACTTGTGTTGATGAGAGCCATGAAAACTCTGGTTTTATCTGAGCACTTGGTTTCCATCTGTGGTCAGAGGTTTATTGTTGCCTTTCAGAAACCACGGACATACATGGGCTGAACAGAGAGAGAGAAAAAATATAAGCTTTATATTTCAATGGGCAGTAAGGGAGATAATGGAATGGAGCATAAGCTATTGCAGTAAGTGAATACATTTTAGTTTGAAAGTAGTGTACAATGTCTTGATTTACTGCAGTTCTTGTTGTTGCATAATTTAATCTCGATCTCTGGAATAGCAGATTTTGCAAGCAAATGGTATTAGTATTCCAGGTTAGTATTTACCTCTGCTATCAGACTGATGTAAATAGATTGTGAATTACTTGTGATTAGAGTTTTTAACTGTAGACATCTGGCTTATGGAGATCATTTGAAATTTTTCATAACTTCTTATAAATATAGTAATCTATCTAAATATGTTATATAACCATATACTATTTAGTAGGTTATATACAGTGCAGCCTTTCCATAAGTTACCTGAGGAAACTCAACAGTCTTGAAGACAGTTATCACACTTCTGATTCCTGCTGTGTTTTACACCCTCAACTTCACTTGTTGTTTTTGTGGTTCTATCCAACTCATGTTGAGGGTCTTCCCATTGACTTCAGTGGGAGATGAAGAAAACCTAAGCACACAAAAATTGAATCATTAAAAACAAGGCTGTTTTCCTGCAATCAAGCTTATACCTAGTTATAAGCACCTGAGTACCTAACCCGTTGACTTCATGGTGAACAGATGCTTAAAGCTAAGCATGTGAATGCTTGTAGGATTGGAGCCTAGTGAAGAATCTTCATTGTTCCAATTAATTGTAATATGTGTATAAGATTTCTGCACTGGGAAGTTTCCAGTGTGCACTCCTGATAAGTCTTGTAAACAATCCCACCATTTTAGTTTGCAAAAGTAAAGACAGCTGCAAGAAAAATGAGCTCAAAAGGAAGAACTGGAAATTTTCTACAGTAGTGCAGTAGTTTATTAGATTAGATGTGTGAATTCTCCATGGATTCAAAAGAATAAACTGCCATTTTACATTCCTTCTTCTGTAAAAGGTCTGAAAAGTTTTTCCCTCTTCACTATTTCATATATTCTTATTAATGCTTCAATATTTACATTAAGGATGAAACATCCTTTTTATTTTTATTAGCAAGTTTCCCCACTTGTTTTGAATCTTGTTTTGATTTGAGATTTGGTTGGAATTTCCAGATTTGTTTTGTTTTGTGTGTTTTTTCCTTAATTTTCTAAATTAAATCAGTTTCTGAAGATGGCAATGTGCATGAGATCTCTTGTACATATTTTGTGCAGTGCCTAGACTCTCTTGTATTATTGTTCTGTAAAAAGGTTGAATAGGAATTATTATAAAGTATTGGGAAAAGTATAGTATTGTATTTGTAACAATATTGTTCTTTGTAAACACTGAACTTGGTGATCTCTCTCTTTATATATATAAATGAGCCTAGAATGTGAGCCTGCACATCTGAATGTAATTCCTCTGATGTTTTTTGTCACAGGTCTTTGACCCTTTCTCTGTAATGGAGCTGCAATGGTTTAATTGGGGGGGGGGGGGGGGGAGTTTGGGTTGAGGGGGAGTTGCCATCTATTTTGTTGTGATGTATTTTTACTGTGCTACATTCCTTTATTTAGCAGAGCACTAATGTCTATAAGAATTGCAACAATAAAATATAGAACAAAAATACCTCAGACAAGGCTGAGAGTTTGCTGGTAATAATTTAGGAAGTGGCTTGCCGAAACTGAATGAATGTACGCTAAGAAGGTATCAAAATTTCTCTTCTTCCGCTTAGTTTGCAGTAATGTATATGTGCATCTGCAGAATCAAACACATAATATTAACTATGTATTTAAACCAGCATTGTTTTAGGGTAATAAATGACACAACTGCTCCTAAATTATATCAATTACTTAGCTAAGGTTGTGTCCCAGCTTTCATTTTTAATTCTTGCCACATGTGGATCTTTCCATAAATATGTTCACTATTTAAATATGCAATGCATATGGCAGAAATGTTATTTCACTGTCTAACTTCAGATATGTTTTTCACTTAGAAAACAGTGTGGTGGGTTGACCCCGGCCAGCAGCAAAATGCCCACCCAGACTCTTGCTCATTCCCCTCTCCTGTGGGATGGGGAGAAAACAGAAGTAAGTCAGGAGGACTCATGGATTGAGATAATAACAATTTAATAGGGAAAGCAAAAGCTGCACGTGCAAGCAAAGCAAATAGAGGAATTCATTCACTACTTCACTTCAGCAGGCAGGTGTCCCGCCACTTCCTGGAAAGCAGGGCCTCAGTACGTGTAACAATTGCTTGAGAAGACAAATGCCATAAGCACAAATGTCCCCCCTTCCTCCTCCTTTCCCTGAGCTTTTACTGCTGAGCATGATATCATATGGTATGGAATAGCCATTTAGTCAGTTCGCGTTAGCTGTCCCGGACATGTTCCCTCCCAACCTCTTGCCCACCCGCAGTCTACTTGCTGGGGGCAGGGGGGGAGAAAAAGAGAGAAAAACTTGATGCTGTGCAAGCACTGCTCAGCAATAGCCAAAACACTGCAGTGTTATCAACACTGTTTTAGCCACAAATGCAAAGCACAGCACCATACAGGCTGCTATGAAGAAAGTTAACTCCATCCCATACAGACCCAGTACAAACAGCTTTCCCATACAGACCCAGTACAAACAGCTTCTTTCCTATATTACTAATTATTAATCTAGATGTCTTCTATGGTGGAGTGACTGCATCAGTGGACAAGGGAAGAGCTACGGATGTCATCTACCTGAACTTCTGTAAGGCTTTGACACTGTCCCCCACAACAGTCTTGCTGCTAAATTGGAGAGATATGGGTTTGACAGGTGGACTGTTAGATGGATAAGGAATGGGCTGGATGGCCACATCCAAAGAGTCACAGTCAATGGCTCAATGTCCAAGTGGAAACCAGTAACGAGTGGTGTCCCTCAAGGGTCCGTACTGGGACCAATACTGTTTAATATCTTCATTAATGACATAGACAGTGGGATTGAGTGCACCCTCAGCAAGTTTGCAGATGACACCAAGATGAGTGGTGCAGCTGATAAACTAGAGGGAAGGGATGCCATCCAGAGGGATCTTGACAAGCTTGAGGAGTGGGCCCATGTGAACCTCATGAGGTTCAACAAGGCCAAGTGCAAGGTCCTGCACCTGGGTCAGGGCAATCCCCAGTATCAATACAGACTGGGGGAATGAATGGATTGAGAGCAGCCCTGCAGAGAAGGACTTGGGGTACTGGTGGATGAAAATCTGGACATGAGCCGGCAATGTGCGCTTGCAGCCCAGAAAGCCAATCGTATCCTGGGCTGCATCAAAAGAAGCGTGGCCAGCAGGGCGAGGGAGGTGATTCTGCCCCTCTACTCTGCTCTGGTGAGACCTCACCTGTAGTACTGTGTCCAGCTCTGGGGTCCCTAGTGTCCTATTAGAGCAGGTCCAGAGGAGGGCCACAAAAATGATCAGAGGGCTGAAACACCTCTCCTATGAAGAAAGGCTGAGAGGGTTGGGGTTGTTCAGCCTGGAGAAGAGAAGGCTCTGGGGAGAGCTTATTGCAACCTTTCAATGTATAAAGGGGGCTTATAAGAAAGATGGAGAGCCTTTTTACCAAGGCCTGTAGTGACAGGACACAGGGGCAACAGTTTTAAACTGAGAGAGGGTAGATTTAGATTAGATATAAGGAAGAATTTTTTTTTTACAATGAGGGTGGTGAGACACTGGAACAGGTTGCCCAGAGAAGTTGTGGATGCCCCATCCCTGGAAGTGTTCAAGGTCTGGTTGGATGGGGCTTTGAGCAACCTGATCTAGTGAAAGATGTCCCTGCCCACTAGGTGATCTTTAAAGGTCCCTTCCAACCCAAACCATTGTATGATTCTATGATTCTAATTATTAAACCGCTATTCTCTTTCCAAAGTCTTCAGTATGATATATTCTAAACACCTAACACAACTTGAATAAAAACCATCTAGTTGTAATATGTTTGTCCTTACAGCAAATTCAGGGACTGCCTGTGTGAAGACTGAAAAATATTTGTATTATTATAGGTTGACATAAAAACAAGATGGTAATATTGGAAAATTATTTATGCACAAAGATTCTGATATTATAAAAAATAAGATATTTTTAAAGCATAAGAAGAACATAGAGAACACCCACAGAATTTAAATTCAGGGCAGATAGAATTCATGGAGCATGTACATCATACCAGTGCAGGATGAGAAATTAAAGGGATGGTTGGTGAATATTTATAGCTCTGATGTCAATAGAACTTTTAAATTTATTGTGCCTTATGAGAAGGAATATGAAGTACATCAAGCAAGAGTCAACAGGGGAGTATTTCCTTATCAAAGTTTTCATAGAACCACAGGTTGTGTTAGGGGCAGACCAAATCTGGTAGCCCAATAGAGGCGAGGCTGCTGCAGCTCCAGGTCCAACCAGTAGAGAGGCTGAACACGTATTCCCAGTAGACACACAAATACACATATACAATACATACACACACACACACACACACAAACATACATATATATATATGTATATGGCCAGCCAATATATAATACATATTTACAATGTGGATCCCTCCAGTAGCTGGGCTCACACACTCAGTCTGCCCAGTAGCTGCCCCTGGATCCCAGTCTCCCCAGTTGCTGGCACCTGGGCATACAAGCTCCCAAGGCTGCAGTCCCACTCCAGTTGCTGGTACAGAAGCACACACACACAGATCTTTCTGGAAGTTGGCCAGGACTCTCCTGGTCCCTCTGGTAGCCAGCTCCTCCTGTGGTCTTGCCCTTAGAGACACACACATGCCTGGCTCCCAGGCTATTTCACCTACTCACTGGCTAGTCCGGCTTGATCTTCGCTAGCACTCACACACTCACTCACACACCTGCTCTTACTCCAGTTGCTGACACACAGGCCCTCTGACCTCTGGTTTGACTCCAGTTGGTGGCACTCAGACCCCCATACACACACATGCACACAAAATAGAGAGCCCTCCCTCACCCAGGAAAAGAGTTAGAAAGGAATTTAATAAGATGGACACACTGAGCTGATCAGGTGCAGGGCATGGCCAGACAAGCATACTGACCAGCCAACTATTTGCACTCAACTGGCCCTTTTTATCCCCTTATCCCTCTATTTTCCCACACTTGTTCTTCCCTTAACCTACTTAATCCCTCCATTTCCCTGCCTTTGGTGTTTCCTCTAAACATCCCATAATAAGTCCTGTGTGACCCCAAGATGTTTTTCCCCTGCATCCCATAATGTGTCCCACCCCCTAGGCAGCAACCACCCTTAGTCTGAAAGGTTATCTGGAGAGCTGCTCCTGATGACTCATGGTGATGGGTTTCATACCTGGAGACTGGGGCTGAGGCTCGCCTGGGAGAGCCCTAGGAAAGACCTGGACAGGGGGTCCCTTCCTCTGAGTCTGTAATTTGGGTTCCCCTGCCTGCCTTAGTGCCTCTGTGCTCCTCTAGTCTTGCGGAGATGAGCCTTTGATGGGCTGATAGCTCCTGTGATGGGCCTGGGAGTAGCTGGGGCAGGGTATTATTTGGGTTCCCCCACCTGCCATTGCCTCTCTGGTCCTTTGTGTGTGTGCAGATGAGCATTTGGTCATATAACATTACAGTAAGGAGTACTTTAAATCTGCAAAAATAAATATATAAACAATAGATGCTCTAGAGGAAAAATTGATCTTGGAGCTTCATGCACTGATTCACTAATCACAAGCTGAAATATAAGTAGTATCAACATGGGAACGGGGAGGGACTGTATACATACTTGTTCAAGGAAGGGGATAACACCGATTATGCACGCACAGACACCACCACCCCCCGCCCCCGTGGAACAGCTGTTGTTACCACACTGTTTTTCTATGGGTGTCTGTCAAAGCATGATGTGGTTATAGAATCATAGAAACATTTAGGTTGGAAAAGACCCTTAAGATCATCGAACCCAACCATAAACCTAGCACTGCCAAGTCCACCACTAAACCATGTCCCTAAGCACCACATCTACATGTCTTTTAAATACCTCCAGGGATGTTGACTCAACCACTTCCCTGGGCAGCCTGTTCCAATGCTTCATAACCTTTTTGGTGAAGACATTTTTCCTAATATCCATTCTAAACCTCTCTGGCGCAACTTGAGGCCATTTCCTCTCCTCCTATCACTTGTTACTTGGGAAAAGAGACCAACACCCACTTCTCTACAACCTCCTTTCAGGTAGTTGTAGAGAGCAATAAGGTCTCCCCTCAGCCTCCTTTTCTCCAGGCTAAACAACCCCAGTTCCCTCAGCCTCTCCCCATAAGACTTGTGCTCTAGACCCTTCACCAGCTGCGTTGCCCTTCTCTGGACACGCTCCAGCACCTCAATGTCTCTCTTGTAGTGAGGGGCCCAAAACTGAACATAGTATTCGAGGTGCGGCCTCACTAGTGCCAAGTACAGGGGCACAATCACTTCCCTAGTCCTGCTGGCTACGCTATTCCTGATACAAGCCAGGATGCCATTGGCCTTCTTGGCCACCTGGGCACACTTCTGGCTCATATTCAGCCAGCTATGACCACACTCCCAGTTCTTTTTCCACCAGGCAGCTTTCCAGCCACTCTTCCCCAAGCCTGTAGCATTGCATGGGGTTGTTGTGACCCAAGTGCAGGACCTGGCACTTAGCCTTGTTGAACCTCATACAATTGGCCCCAGCCCATCGATCCAGCCTGTCCAGGTCCCTCTGTAGAGCCTTCCTACCCTCAAGCAGATCAACACTCCCGCCCAACTTGGTGTCATCTGCAAACTTACTGAGGGTGCACTCGATCCCCTCATCCAGACCATAATTTTATTTTTCACATCACGATTTTAAGCAAGGGGTAAAATCATACACAAATACATCAAAATGAAGTTGGGAGATACAGAGTTGTCAGTCTTATAATCAGGTTAGTCCCAAATAAAATGATCTCACACAGTGCTATCTAATTGACAAGACAGCAAATCTCATTTATTGCTCAGCCCTCCAAATAACAGGATATTATGTCTCCATGGTGACCACCATGTTTATGCCGATCAGATGGTTCATATAGAGGAGAGGAATCACTCCCATGTGAAAATCAATGCTTAGACTACAGCAGTCATGCCAGTTAAGGCATCCTGCCCAAATTACAGATGGTGAGGTAATAGCCTATTTCTACTTCTCGTGCCTTGCACCTCACTTAGGCTTCAAAAAGACTTTTCAGAATACAATTCAGAATATATTAAACTAATTAATAAAAATTTAAGTGAAAATATTAATTTCTCACTAATGCCTTAAATGCCTTCAAAAATATTTGTAAGGTCTTCCAGATGGGAAAGTTTCCTTTAAGAAGTGTCTCTACTATTTTTGAACCCTTGAGGTAGCACCGTCCAGGTGAGTTGTGTCTTGCATCCAGTGGTGGGGCTTTCCCATTCAAAGGCAAATATTGCCTGGCTATCTTTGTCTAGAGGTATGCAGAAGAAAGCATCCTTGAGATCAAGTACAGTAAACCACTTATGTTTTTCTTTTAAGGATGTCAGCAAGGTATATGGGTTAGCTACTACTGGGTGAATGTCTTGAACAATCTGATTTATGGCTCTTAAATCTTGAACTAACCCATATTCCTTGCCATTTTGCTTTTCACTGGCAATATCGGGGTGTTATATTCTGATTCACACTCTATCAATAATCCATAATTCAAAAATTTCGTTATTAATTCTTCCAACCCCTTTCTAGCTTCCCACTTAATAGGATACTGGTTTTGTCTTACCGGTTTAGTTCCAGATTTTAGAACAACTTTTACTGGTTCCGCCAATTTAGACCGACCTGGGATTCCACTAGCCCATACCAAGGGTGTTACTGCATCCTCCACTTCTGCAGGAATTTCTTCCTTCGGTCTTGGTGTGTTCTGTAACATAAGAATTCTCGCTTCCACAGCTTTTGATTCAGGTATTAACAGCTGAGTCTCCCCATTTTTAAAAATTATTTTGTGCATTCAATTTACTCAATATATCTCTTCCTAACAAAGATGATGGACATTCTGGCATATACAAAAATTGATGAATTACCCATTGCTTTCCCAATTTGAATTTCAAAGGTTGTAAAAACGGCCGATTTTCCTTCCGCCCTGTTGCCCCAACAACACTTAGAGTTTTATGACTAAACCCCCCTTTGCATATATTTAATACCGACTATGTTGCCCCTGTATCGACTAAAAATTCTACTTCATCATTCCCCAGCTTTAATGTAACCAGGTGTTCAGCTGGGGTTGACTCCCCTGGTCTCCTTCAGTCCTCATCATTCAGAGTCATCAACTTAATTGCCTGCAGAGAAAGATCCAATTCACTCACTTTGGGACATTCCCTTTTCCAATGCCCCCTCTCCCTACAGACAGCACACTGATCTTCTGCCAGCCGGGGAGGTCTAAACGGAGGTGCTGCTCCTCCTGGTGGTCCTCCTCTTCCCCTTCCCCTACCTATTCCTGCTTTCCTTCCTCCTCCTTTCCACATTTCAAACACCTTTTCCCAATGCTACAGGCAGAGCAACGTCATCTTAAACTCTTATTCCTTCCCTGTTTTTTCCAAAGTCAATACCATAGAATCTTGCAGGATAATCCCACATTGTTTTTGCCACTCCGGATGATTTCTCAAAGCAAAGAATAAATACCTCATAAGGTATTTTATCCCATTTACCCTCCCGCCTACAAAACAGCATTAATTGCAAGATGGTATTATACCTTAATGTACTATTCTTTGGCAATTTTTCCCTGCTATCCAAAGTATACATTGGCCACCAATGATTACAATATTCAATTAATTGTTTCCGAGTCAAAGGATCACCCCCCAGATCTTTCCAGTGTTTTAAAATACATCCCAAAGGTGTTCTTTGTGGGATGGGTTTCTTACTCGGAAATGTACCCATCTCCCAAACGACTAGTGCTTGTGATTGTGCACTATCTCAGGCACTAGTCAGAGGGGCCCCAACCCCTGTTGGAGCTCCCTCTGGGATGCCAGCCCCCTGCAGGAAATCCCAACCTTGGGGACTTCAACCCCTGTTGAAGACTCCCCTTGGGCCCCACTCCACAGGCTTTCGCCTAGCAGAGACTTACCAACCGAGGTATCTCTTTAGCCCAACCCTGTGTAGCTTTCGCCGTGCCTTACGAGCAGGCTTTAGTGGGACTCTAACCCACGTCCTACCTAGAGCTCTGTTACCCGTTAGAAGAATGCCTTATTATTTAATTCCAGGGGACTTACTTGGAATCCTTTGGTCTGGGGATCAGAGGTTCTCCTTGAGAATCCCTCGATGCCGGCTGGAGGTCCCGTGATCCCATGGATCCATTGGGATTTACAAGCGGTGTCTCATCTAGGTTGCCAAAACTGTCACCGAAATCAGGAATCAAACTCCTTAACACCAATGTAGTATTAAGAAGCAGGCATTCTTTATTATGGCGCTGGATGCACGAGGGATCGTTCCACCTAGCGTGCATACCGCAGGTTACATCAACCAAAGCTTATATTGTCCGATTACATACATATGCATCAAATTTCCCGGAATGACCATGCATATTCATTCTATTTTCTGGAACTAATTATCATATTTGCATGGTCATTACGCGTGCGTCCTTGAACTCCGAGGGGCTTCCGTGGGGGTCTCTGGTGGTCCTTGGTGGCCGTACAAGTGTGTCCTTTAGTTGACCCCTTCTTCTACACATGCGCAATCCCACCTTGCTTATGTAACTTGCTCCCCTTCTTCATGGTGCATGGTCCCCAACAATGATTTGGCACCCTTAACACAAACCAATTATTCTAACCACCCTCGACTCTTTGTCAAGATGGGCTGGGGCTGTACTGGGAGCATAGCAGCATGTCCGTACTACTCCTCGTCCAATTGTCTTTGGGCATAGTAGCATATCCATAGCCATAGATGTACAAACACATTAAAGTATTGTCTACCCCACTCCTATCTCTATGTTGCTTAGTTACAAAAGAATGAACTAATCATTTTGGTTACATCTGGTTACATAGAGAGGACAGAAAAAGAAATAAACTCCCAGCATCCTGGGGCGACAGAGAGCTGAAGAAGAGGGGTCTGCCACTTAGTGGGACACCCCACCCGCCCCGGCGGCGGATTTCCCTTCAGTTTCCAGACTCCACAATGGCGGGTGCTGAAAGGGGCGATTCAGAAAAGGGCAGAAAATCCCAACTGTCCCCAAAGGTAGCCAAACCAACCGTCTCCTCTGCTGAGTCCTCAGCAGGGAGAGAAGGGGACTGGGCAAACCTTGCCCCGATTTGAATCGGTTCCCCCACCGCCGCGCTGTGAGCAGCAGGGCCGGGGCCTCTAGGGTGGACTCGGGAACACCCACACAGGCCCCAGCCCTGGCACCGCCAGCATGGCGCCTGCTCTGTCCCCTTGCCAAGCAGAGAGGGCTGCTGGGGGGAGCGGGGGCCCAAAGCCGGGCAAAACCAGGCAAGCGCAGGAGCTACGCCCCTTCAAACGCACGTTTAATGGCAGCCTGCAAATCTGCCGGCATCAAGCCCCGGGCTACCTCTCTACAGACATCGCCGGCCAGGCCATTAATATAGAGGGGTAAAAAAAGGGTCATCCCCTCAATTCAGCTCTCACGACATGCAGATTGACACAGAATCATAGAATCATTTAGGTTGGAAAAGACCCTTAAGATCATCGAGTCTAACCGTTAACCTAACACTGCCAAGTCCACCACTAAACCATGTCCCTAAGCACCACATCTACACCTACACGTCTTTTAAATACCTCCAGGGATGGTGACTCAACCACTTCCCTGGGCAGCCTGTTCCAATGCTTGATAACCCTTTCAGTGAAGTAAAATTTCCTAATATCCATTCTAAACCTCCTGGCGCAACCTGAGGCCATTTCCTCTCGTCCTATCACTTCTTACTTGGGAAAAGAGACCGACACCCACCTCGCTACAACCTCCTTTCACAGAATCACAGAATCACAGAATCGTATAGGTTGGAAAAGACCTTTAAGATCATCAAGTCCAACCGTAAACCTAACACTACCAAGACCAACACTACACCATGTCCCTAAGGACCTCATCCAAACGTCTTTTAAATACTTCCAGGGATGGTGACTCAACCACTTCCCTGGGCAGCCTGTTCCAATGCTTGATAACCCTTTCAGTGAAGTAAAATTTCCTAATATCCAGTCTAAACCTCCCCTGGTGCAACTTGAGGCCATTTCCTCTCCTCCTATCACTCGTTACTTGGGAAAAGAGACCAACACCCACTTCTCTACAACCTCCTTTCAGGTAGTTGTAGAGAGCAATAAGGTCTCCCCTCAGCCTCCTTTTCTCCAGGCTAAACAACCCCAGTTCTCTCAGCTGCTCCTCATAAGACTTGCTCTCTAGACCCTTCACCAGCTTCGTTGCCCTTCTCTGGACACGCTCCAGCACCTCAGTGTCTCTCTTGTAGTGAGGGGCCCAAAACTGAACATAGTATTCGAGGTGCGGCCTCACCAGTGCTGAGTACAGGGGCACAATCACTTCCCTAGTCCTGCTGGCCAGACTATTTTTGATACAAGCCAGGATGCCATTGGCTTTCTTGGCCACCTGGGCACACTGCTGGCTCATATTCAGGCGGCTGTCAACCAACACTCCTAGGTCCTTTTCTGCTGGGCAGCTTTCCAGCCACTCTTCCCCAAGCCTGTAGCATTGCATGGGGTTGTTGTGGCCCAAGTGCAGGACCTGGCACTTAGCCTTGTTGAACCTCATACAATTGGCCCCAGCCCATCGATCCAGCCTGTCCAGGTCCCTCTGTAGAGCCTTCCTCCCCTCAAGCACATCAACACTCCCACCCAACTTGTAGTCATCTGCAAACTTACTGAGGGTGCACTCGATCCCCTCATCCAAATCATTGATAAAGATATTAAACAGAACTGGCCGCAATACCGAGCCCTGGGGAACACCACTTGTGACTGGCTGCCAACTGGATTTAACTCCATTCACCACCACTCTTTGGGCCCAGCCATCCAGCCAGTTCTTTACCCAGCGAAGAGTACGCCCGTCCAAGCCATGAGCAGCCAGTTTCCCCAGGAGAATGCTGTGGGAAACGGTGTCAAAGGCTTTGCTGAAGTCTAGATAGACAACATCCGCAGCCTTTCCCTCATCCACTAGGCGGGTCACCTTGTCATAGAAGGAGATCAGGTTAGTCCAGCAGGACCTGCCTTTCCTAAACCCATGCTGGCTGGGCCTGATCACCTGGTTGTCCTGTACGTGCCACATGATGGCACTGAAGATGATCTGCTCCATAACCTTCCCTGGCACCGAGGTCAGACTGACAGGCCTGTAGTTCCCCGTATCCTCCTTCCGGCCCTTCTTGTAGATGGGCATCACATTTGCTAACCTCCAGTCAACTGGGACCTTCATTACATTAGGTTTATGAAATATTAGAAAATTGTTCACTAAGAAGCTTAATTAAATCTGCAGTCTGATGCTGTTCCCATTGAATCTCAGAGTAGAGTTCTGAATGAAGTGCTTAATAGGGTATTTTGAGTTGCCTTTGACTTAGCGTCTGCACTGTGGAGTTCTAGCTCAAGATTTTTTTCCTTTCTATTTTTGACATGTGCTTTTCTTTTTTCATGTGTGAGATCCATCATTGTGTATAGTTTCTAGTTTTGTCTGGAAAAGAATCTGATTTGGGGGAACAGTTACGGTTGCTTATCTGGGGAGTTTAAAAAAAATAAAAATAAATCCTACCAGTGTGTGCAGAAGCTTTTGTTCAGGATATGTATGTTATTTCTTAATGTCAGTGTCAATTAACTTAATGGAGAGCCTTCAGTATGAGCCAGTTCCAATTGCTTTTGCAATAGCTTGGTGATAGCAGACTATAGCATATTTCTCTATCTGAAAAAGATTATTAGAAATGTGAAAATGCTTGGTTTTATTTGTAAATAAGAAACAGAATCTAATGTTTCAGTGGCTGCTTTCACACTGGTTTAAAATAAATCTGGCAGACTTAAGTTGTGAGCATGAACATAAAATGTTGAGTGCGTCCATGATTCAGGCTTTTTGTTTGCAGTTCCTAATACTAATTAGTCATAAATCTTTATCTATAAAGTGTTACCCTGTAGTCCTGTAATACTGTATTTCCATTGGTAGTTTTGTGTTGAGTTTGCAAGGCCTCAGGACTGAAGTTTGTCAGGCCTGCTCTGTCTGAACTTTTCTTTATCTGCCCATAGCTTTGTTTTAACTTGGTTTAGCTGTAACAGCAATTTTTATAATTGATCAGGTGTCTATGGATAATATTATTTTCTTTTGTTTATCTTTGTATGGTGCTACCATACAAATCATGGTTTATGATTCTGACATAATAATGTAGTGTAGAGAAATACAGGCCTGGTATGATAGCAGAGGCCTTGAGAATTGGAGACACAGGATGTGGAGTAGAGGAGTACAGGCATGGGATGATCAGAGATGGGACACAGGCTTTTGGCACCGGAGACCCCATGGCTATAAACTCACCAGTGGTCAGTTAAAGAAATGCAGACCTGGAGCTGGACAAAACTGATTTTAGGGGTAACAGAGAATATTGAAATAGTACCTAGCATCTGTAAAAAGCCACCATATATAGTAAATTCGGATGTAACCTGGAGCTGCAGACCAATGAAGAAAGAGCAAAGACTGTAAAAGCATGTTAGCAAACATATACAAATTACCCCCAGTGGATCCTGGAGTGAAGAAGAAGCCACCGATATGAACATCATATTCTTCCTGGTGAAGGACTCCATATGCTGACAACTTGCTGTAGCACTCCTACCTCATCCCCCCACCAGAATGAAACCACCAGCTTTAGGCCCAAGAGGAGCAGTGAAAGGGTGAACACAACACCAGGAACGGGTAGAAACTAAGGAGTGGGTGTATAACAGTTTCAACTTTACTATTATTCTTTCTTTTTCTGTAATAATTAGATCTGGACTAATAATGGTTAGACTGTTAAGAATTCAATTATACTAACAGTAAATTCTTGAATATATATATTTTAAAAAAGGTATGCTTCCTTTTTGACTGTAAACAAGATTTTGAGCATGATAGGCCTTGGCATAATAGGCCCTTGCCCCCTCACAGAACACCTGTTAACTTAATTATCTAAGAAGAGATGTTCATCTTGGAAGTAAAAAGGATATCTGCCAGTAGGGTGAATCTTGCATTTCTTCGATAAGCAGGTCCATAAGTTCAGGTCTTCAGAGTCCTTGGGTTTATATTTAAACCAACTGCAAAGCAATAGAATGGCAATGATGCTTATTTTCAATCATTGTTGTCACAGTAATAGTACATAAGAGGTTTTCATGGGATTAGGATGAAATATCTTTGGGTATAAAGCAGTTAGATTTACAGTAATACTGCTTCATGATAAGAGACAATTTCAGGTGTTTATGAAGTATATTATCTTCCCCATTCTTGGAAAAATGTGATGGTATAGAAATATCCTTATTAAGGTGTCACAGAAAAACCTGGTGTCCAAATGCATGGGTGTATTTGCATAGGAGGAGATGTACTTGGGGGCAGAAGGGTTCAGTCAGATATAACTTCTATTTTTTTTCCAGGAAAATTTAACATATTTCTGTGTTTGGGATTAAAGATTGCATGCTTTGGGATTTATGATTCCATGTGTGTGTGAGACCATTAAGCAATTTGTATTTAAATTCTTTAAATCTGAGAAAGTTGGAATAATAATGGGTGGGATTCTTTTCTTGCATCTTATGCTGACTTTACTTTGGAGGAGCCACTCTCAATTTGTACTGCTGTAAATGAGGAAAGGCTCTTGGAGAGTGGGGGAGGAAACTGTTTCTTCAGAGTAATGTTTAAATGGGGAAAAAATCCTTTTATATACTCTCCTGGTACAGATCTCTCTTCATTTTTTAAAAACTGTTAAATGTGAAACTTTTTTTTTCTTAAACCAAAAAGAAAAGGAGGAAATTAATCTAAGCAGAGACTAATCCAGAACAACTAATAGATTGAGCCCTGGTGTTAGTGTATAGACTCCTGTTTGACTTAAGAGTCTTTGCAAGTTCTTCTCTTAACTATTTTCCATCTCTGTTTATTACATGCTAAACAGATGGCCCAGAAATTAGCCAAAGGCAGGAAGAAGGTGCAGTACAACCACTATCAGCTTGATGTTATGTCTGTTCTTTTGTTTGCTTTGTTGGGTTTTTTTGCCTTTCTATTTTGTGCTTTTCTGCATCCAGCAAGATTTTTAGGTTTATTTCTGAGCTACCATGTCAGTTAACATTTCTCAGAAATCAATTGCCTGGATGGCCGTCATTAGCCATTGCTTATCATTAGCCATTTTGTGTTAGAAATAGGGTAAAGATTGGACTTATCAAAAGGATACAGGTAGTACCAAAAACGCATACCAAAGAAATAGGACTGATGTGTCAAAGGTTTTATTCTGTAAACTGGCAAAGCAAAAAAAAAGTGCTTTTTTATTCCTCTATAGAGAGTGTTTTGCTTGATTCACAGCTGTGTCAAATAAAGGAAAAAAGTATAGACACACAATTATATGCTGACTCATATTTTAGTAATATGTTATGATTATGGAGTTCTTAAATAGCTATCAGATTTTTTAAAAGGCACTTAAAATTGCAAGCATTTGCTTTTTGTTTACAAAGGTACGGCTTCTGGAGGGAGTTAGCGCATTAATAGTATGTTGTCTGACTGTGAAGACCCTCTTGCCAGAACTGCACTATAAGTTATTTAAAACTGCGCCTGTGGTACACATTTTTCCATTATTCTGAGCAGTCACTGTTGTTAAGCCCCTGTATGGGAAGGGAGGTCAGAGTAGTTTTTAATGGGATTAAAAATTTTACAAATTACATTTAACCCACTTTCAAATCTAATACAGGGTTTCCATATCTTTTTATCTTTAGCTTCTGCAATCTAATACTTTGTTTTGAATTGCTGTTCTGATGACTGTGTCTTGTTTGTGATCTAATATCATTATTAAGGGTGTTACCTAATGTTATTGACTCTATTCCATTTATTTGCAGGCTCCAGAAGGTGAATCTCAACCCGTGACTGAAGTGGACCTCTTCATTTCTACACAGAGAATAAAAGTATTGAATGCAGACACACAGGTATGGACAAAGAAGCACCTTTGCCAGGTCAGGCCTTGTCAGTGTTATAATAATAGTCCTTTGAAATAGACCTTCATCTACCTGCCAAAATTTGACTTTCAGGGAGTGCTGGCTCTTACAGTTCCCTCTAAGACTTCCTGGTCAGAAATCTATGCTCAAGAACCACGTCACACATGGAATTAATCAGAATTGTCTGACTGATTTGGCAGGTATGCTAACTGCAGTCAGCCCAAAAGATAAGAAGCTTTGTTCACATTATACAGCATTCTAGGCAGTCTAGTACTATAATATGACAAGTACCAATTGTCCCCAGACAAGCCTAAAGTATTTGGTTGTGATAACTAATTTGGAGTCCTTAGTCCTCAGCATGTTGTGTGTGTTCAGGCTAAGATACCCAAGTCTTTGTGTTCTTTTCCACAGTAACTTTCATTTTCTAAATGTGCTTTTTTTGTTTGCTTTTTTGAAAGTGAAGCTGTTGGTTCCTCTTGGCACCTCCTTTCATACAGGAGACTTTTTCCTTTTTGTAGACATTTACTTAATAAAGGCGTCATACCGCCATTAATCTATAAAACACCAAAAGTGCAATAAGAATTTGCTTAAAACAGCGTCTGATGATACCATTTTTTCTATCCTCCAGGAAACTATGATGGATCATCCTCTGAGGACCATTTCTTACATTGCAGATATAGGGAATATAGTTGTTCTGATGGCTCGTAGACGAATGCCGCGATCAAATTCCCAGGACAATGTGGAAGCATCTCACCCCTCCCAAGATGGAAAAAGACAATACAAAATGATTTGCCACGTCTTTGAGTCTGAGGATGTAAGGATTTTTTTTATCTTGTGATTTTTCTAGGAGGTAAAATATGAGCACATCTTGACAGGCTTGAAAGTCTATAGCCAATGGTCCTGTTTGGCTTGTTTGTTAATTGCATAAAAATATTTCATCGAAGTAGAAGAACTTGCTTTCTCTTTGCATGATGGAACCCTGTGTTTTACTTGCAAAGTCAGTATTTATAGAACTTCCCTTTTTCAAGTAAATTTAATACTTTCCTAGAGACAGTGAGGAGCAGATTCTAAAAGAACACTGTTGCCCCAGCTTACATATACCAGCTCAGGATCTGTGAGAGTGAGCATCCATCAAAGCAGCTTATTTTCATAGGGAGCTTCCATTCCCTAGTGTTGCCACAAAGATCACTGACATATGCCATAAAGAGGTGTTTTGGGCTTTTTTTTTTTTTGGGGGGGGGGATCCTTTTGATATGATGATGGAGTTCAGAAGGAGTAGCTGAAATTATTCCCCCCCCCCCAAAAAAAAAGGCCAATCAGGAATGTTGGGAATTCCAATAGAGTGTCCTTTGTAATTACAAAGTCTCTTTATAATTCCTTGGTTGCTGTTTAAATCAGGTGATGGTCATCATCCTCTTCATTGTTATCAATTTGGGGCAAATGCCCTCTCAGACAGTTGTGGGTGTCCCATTCACACCCACTATTGCACTCACCCACTGTGGTGGGTTGACCTTGGCTGGCCACCAGATGCTCACCAAGCTGCTCTCTCACTCTCCCTCCTTGGTGGGACAGGGGGAGAATATAAGATGAAAAACTCATGGGTAAGATAAAGGCAGTTTAGTGAAGAAAAGCAAAGGTCGTGCGCAGAAGCAAAAAAGGCAAAAGATTTATTCTCTACTTCCCATCAGCAGGTGATGTCCAGCCACTTCCTGGTAAGTAGGGCCTCAGTACGCGTAGCGGTTGCTTCGGAAGACAAACGCCTGAATAACTAATGCCTCCCCTCCTCTTCCTTTCTCTCAGCTTTTATTGCTGAGCACGACATCATATAGTATAGAATATCCCTTTGGTCAGTTTGGGTCAGCTGTCCTGGCTATGTCCCCTCCCAAACTCTTGCCCACCCCTAGCCTACTGGCCTCTGGGGGCAGAGAGGGCTGGAGAGACAGCCTTGATGCTGTGCAAGCACTGCTCATCAGTAGCCAAAACACTGGTGTGTTATCAACACCGTTCTAGCTACAAATACAAAGCACAGCACTATGATGGCTGCCATGGGGAAAGTTAACTCCATCCCAGCCAGACCCAATACACCCACTCACACTAGCATCTTATTGTCTGTTCTTTCCCCGGCCATTTTACCAAGTGTGGGGGCACAAGCACCCCCACAGAGGGCTGAGTTGTCTGTTATAAAACCTGATGTCCTGTCCTCAATAATTAAAATCCAAATATTTTGAGAAAGAAATATCAATGCACATAAGTTGTTGATTTTATGTAGTTTGTTTTTTTTAAAGAAAACCAAACTAAATAAGCAAGGGGTAAAATCATACACAAATACATCAAAATGAAGTTGGGAGATACAGAGTTGTCAGTCTTATAATCAGGTTAGTCCCAAATAAAATGATCTCACACAGTGCTATCTAATTGACAAGACAGCAAATCTCATTTATTGCTCAGCCCTCCAAATAACAGGATATTATGTCTCCATGGTGACCACCATGTTTATGCCGATCAGATGGTTCATATAGAGGGAGAGGAATCACTCCCATGTGAAAATCAATGCTTAGACTACAGCAGTCATGCCAGTTAAGGCATCCTGCCCAAATTACAGATGGTGAGGTAATAGCCTATTTCTACTTCTCGTGCCTTGCACCTCACTTAGGCTTCAAAAAGACTTTTCAGAATACAATTCAGAATATATTAAACTAATTAATAAAAATTTAAGTGAAAATATTAATTTCTCACTAATGCCTTAAATGCCTTCAAAAATATTTGTAAGGTCTTCCAGATGGGAAAGTTTCCTTTAAGAAGTGTCTGGGTTTATGTATTTGGGAACCTGTTCTGAAGGCACCATGTTCATATAAATTCTGTGGTTGCAGGTACATATGCAACCTACTGCTGGGATTCTCAGTGTTTTTTCTTTACCTTTTTAGAGGTAGTCCTCTACCAAACCAAATTTGACAGAAAACCTTAAAGATTGATTTTTATGCAAAATAGCATATAAGCCACTCTTCTTGTAATGCCCTTCATGAAATTGGTATGCAAATAGAAAGACTAGACTATGTTTTGTGTTGTTTTGGGGTGTTTTGGTTTTTGTTTGTTGTTTTTTTTTCCGGGGGGGGGCGGGGGGCGCGCACATCACTAGATCACTAGTGATCACATCACCTGATGTGCTGCCTAGTTTGGGGCTGTTGCTTCTGTATTTCAAATCACACATTTTGTATGTTACTGGACTCTCTCTTTCTCACTGGCCAGTTCAAAAAGCAAAGATCAAATTGTCAGATGCCAGAGGCAGTGGTTTCTTTTCTTTCAGAATATGATAGCCTTCCTGGATCTATTTCTCAGTATTTTCTTGGCTATTCAAAATGTGTGCTTCCATTAGAGGATTGTTATCATTACCTTCTGTGGTTTGGTCAGATGATTTCATATTTGTGTCGGACATGATCCTTCCTGTGCCAGAAAATATTATCCTGGAAAGTACAACATGCCTGTAGGTCTAAAAAAAGCATTGATCACTTAATAGTCTGAACATATTCTGAGGATTTTCAGGACATGAGCGTTCCTCAGTCATAGAGTAGTTCAAAAATAGCTTATAAACATTCTAAAAAATCCAAATGAGTAGGAAAAAATATAACTTGGAAAGAGTTAAGATAGAAATGTATCTGTTGGCAGCAAAGAGATTTCCACTCTAAAGAGCTTGTAAGTCCAATGGAGTAGTAGAGCCTCTTTTATATCTAAATCTCACATCTTTCACTGTCATCTTTTCTTCTTCTGGGACAGCTGGGTATCTAGAAGAATTTATCCAGTTAAGCTGACTGTGATATGTCTTAAGCCTTCAAATGGGTGATGGCCAAAACGCGTCCAAGCTTGGAACTGTCCTTATCTTAAAAAAAGATGCAACAACAACAGATTTTCCAAGTGTAGTTGGCACTGGATATTCAGAACAGCTCAGCTCCTAAAACATGGCCAAATGCTGGGTGTCTAAATGGCAGTTGATCTCTTATTGGGTGTCCATCTCTGAATGTACAAGACCATATTTATCTCCTCTCTTGCAGATAGCGTGCTGAGCTAATGAGTTGCAGCGCACTCATCTTCTTGCCATATTGTTCTTGCCATCAAATTGTTTTGATTTGAAAGTTTGCAAAATAATGGAAGTCCAGACTGTGTGTGCTGTTGACCTTTTCAGTGCCAGCGATCACGTTTTTGTCATCAGCAAGTTTAGAGCTAGCTTGAGTAGATATAAGATACAAACAGTTTTTATTTTGGGATTGAGAACCTTTTCCTTACTGGGGCCTGAATTGGACTGCATGTAAAAACACAGCTTAGCTGTGTTCCTACATCCCCGCACACCCCCACACCGTAGGCTATGGAGTCCTCCCATCCTCTTTCCCTCCCCTTCTCCCTAACCAGAACTACACACCAGAGGGCAGTTTCATTCCACACTATGACCAGCACCCCTACACTCCACGGTGCTTCCTGCACCCAGCACTCTGGTTATGCACAGCACTGTTTGACACTCAGTTTCCTGCACTGCTCCCATCAGCTCTGCACTCATGCCATGATGCTTTCCACTTGTAAACAATATGTATATCATTCCAAGTTTACCTTGATCACCTCACAACAAAAGATTCCGCTAGTCTGCTCTTTTCAGCTGCTTCCTTGCATGGCACAGAGATCAGAGCTTTCCCTTTACATGTCTTTGTTTTTCTACCCATCCCCGCCTCTACCAGGTGGTAGCAGGTGGTAGGAGCTAGAATCATAGATTCATAGAATGTTTTGGGTTGGAAGAGACCTTTACAGATCATCTAGTCCAACTCCCCTGCCATGGGCAGGCACATCTTTCACTAGATTAGCTTGCTCAAAGCCCCTTCCAACCTGACTTTGAACACTTCCAGTGATGGGACATTGACACCCTGCCTCCTGACACCCTGCCCCTTGACCAGTATCGGCAGGGTAGACAGACTGCCAACACCCTGCCCCCTGACTGACATCGGCAGCGTAGGCAGGATGCCACCCACATTATTCACGTAAGGTATGATTCTCTCAAATCACACTACCATTGGAGGAGCCATGGGGTGGCACGACTCTTACCCACATTCAAAAGGCATTTGCAAAACTGGCTGTTGCTGCCAGATGACCCGGACACCAAGTGTCCCTGGCAGTCCACCAGAGCCATGGCATTGATTATGATCCTGTGTTAGCTATTGGCGATCGGGTGAGTCGCCATATGGGCGTGGTGTTGTTCATCTTTTCTACTGCCTCAGTAAAGCTTTGTTTTATAACATGTTGTCAGACTCCATTACCATTTGGATCACAGGCATCCACAACTTCTCTGGGCAACCTGTTCCAGTGTCCCACCACCCTCATTGTAAAAAATTTTCTTCCTTATGTCCGTTCTAAATCTACCCTCTCTCAGTTTAAAACTGTTGCCCCCTGTCCTGTCACTACAGGCCTTGGTAAAAAGGCTCTCCATCTTTCTTATAAGCCCCCTTTATACATTGAAAGGTTGCAATAAGCTCTCCCCAGAGCCTTCTCTTCTCCAGGCTGAACAACCCCAACTCTCTCAGCCTTTCCTCATAGGAGAGGTGTTCCAGCCCTCTGATCATTTTTGTGGCCCTCCTCTGGACCCGCTCTAATAGGACACTAGGGACCCCAGAGCTGGACACAGTACTCCAGGTGGGGTCTCACCAGAGCAGGGTAGAGCACATTGCCGGCTGCAAGCGCACATTGCTGCATTGCTGCAAGCACACATTGCTGCAATGTGCACATTGCCGGCTCATGTCCAATTTTTCATCCACCAGTACCCCCAAGTCCTTCTCTGCAGGTCTGCTCTCAATCCATTCATCCCCCAGTCTGTATTGGTACTGGGGATTGCCCTGACCCAGGTGCAGGACCTTGCACTTGGCCTTGTTGAACCTCATGAGGTTCATATGGGCCCACTCCTCCAAGCTTGTCAAGATCCCTCTGGATGGCATCCCTTCCCTCTAGTTTATCAGCTGCACCACTCATCTTGGTGTCATCTGCAAACTTGCTGAGGGTGCACTCAATCCCACTGTCTGTGTCATTAATGAAGATATTAAACAGTATTGGTCCCAGTACGGACCCTTGAGGGACACCACTCGTTACTGGTTTCCACTTGGACATTGAGCCATTGACTGTGACTCTTTGGATGTGGCCATCCAGCCCATTCCTTATCCATCTAACAGTCCATCCGTCAAACCCATATCTCTCCAATTTAGCAGCAAGACTGTTGTGGGGGACAGTGTCAAAGCCTTACAGAAGTCCAGGTAGATGACATCCGTAGCTCTTCCCTTGTCCACTGATGCAGTCACTCCATCATAGAAGGCCAGTAGATTAGTCAGGCACTATTTGCCCTTGGTGAAGCTATGTTGGCTGTCTCTAATCACCTCCCTGCCTTCCTTATGTTGTGACATAACTTCCAGGAGGATCTGTTCCATGATCTTACCGGGCATGGAGGTGAGGCTGACTGGTTGGTAGTTCCCAGGGTCCTCCTTATTACCTTTTTTAAAATTGGGTGCAATATTCCCTTTTCTCCAGTCACTAGAACAGCTCACAGGGAGTAATGCAGCAGTGAGTGAAAGCTATGGAGCATCCAGTAGCTTTAGGAGCAGAGCAGCCAAGAGCAAGCTATAGGCATAGGAGAGAGCCATATAGACTAGGCAGAGTGGTCTGGAAGCCCACTGAACTTCATTCATGAAATTCCACAACGACCAAAGACAAGTCCTGCACCTAGGGAGGAAGAAACCCCAGCAACAAAACAGGCTGGGGACTGACTAGCTGGAGAGCAGCTCTGCTGAAAAGGCCCTGGGGGTCTTGGCAGACAGCAATGCTGAACATGAGCCAGCAGTATGCCCTGGCAGCAAAGGTGGCCAACAGCATCCTGGGTTGGATTAAAAGGAGCATAAGCAGTAAATTGCAGGAAATTATTCTTCCTCTCTACTCAACACTCATTAGACCACCTCTAGAATACCATGTCCAGTTTTGCCCCCCCCCCCCCATACAAGAAAGGCATTGACAAACTGGAGTGAGTTCAGCAGAAGGCCATCAAGATGGTCAGGGGGCTGGCACTTGCCCTATGAGGAGAGGCTGAGGGAATGGGGCTTGTTCAGCCTGGAGAAGAGAAGGCTTCAGGGAGATCTAACAGCAGCCTTCCAATATCCACGAGGAGTTCATCAAGAAGACGGAGCCAGGCTCCTCACAGTGGTGCATGGTGGGAGTATGAGAGCTAACGGGCACACATTGAAACAAGAAAGGTTCAGACTGGATACAAGGAAAATTTTTTTCACCACGAGGACAGTCAAGCATTGGAACAGGCTGCCTAGAGAGGTTATATAGTCTGTCCCTGAAGATTTGCAAAACCTGACTAAAAACCCTGAGTAACCTGGTCTGACCTCATAGCTGACTGCTTTGAACAGGAGGTTGGACTAGAGACCCTCTGAGGTCCCTTCCAACCTGAATGATTCTGTGATCGTGGACCGCTTCCAGTCACATTAAGGGCTGGATCTGCTCAATGGGCCAGTTGTTTCCACCCTTTCCATACTTTATCTGACAGTAACTTCAAACACGGTTGCAAGAATTTTAAAGGAAAGCATGGGAGAGAAGGAAGAGTAGGAAATACCATAGCATCATAGCACCTCTAGAGAGCAAGCAATGCATCCTCTTGGGAAAGTTATCCTGGGCTGCATTAGGAAGGGCATTGCCAGGAGGTCAAGGAAGGTGATTTTTCCTCTCTACTCAGCACTGATGAGGCCACATCTGGAGTACTGTGTCCAGTTCTGCGCTCCCCAATCCAAGAAAACATGGACATAGTGGAGTGCTGGGACAAAAACATGATTAAGGGTTTGGAGCATCTTCCAGCAGGAAGATGCAGGAAGATTGCAGCAGGAAGCCTCACAACTAATTCCACTGGCATTTTTGAAGTCCCTGAAACATGGTAGGAAACAACTGCCTTAACAAGTGGAATTGATTGAAAGCAGTTATGAGAATACACATCTTGGAAGCCATACTTTATTTAAATAAAGTGGTGTTAACAAAGCAGTATGTGTCCTGAAAAACAATTTAATTATTTTAAACTGTTTATAGAACAATCACTGTCAATTTTACTTGTGTGTATATTAACTAGTATATGATTCGTTGTTGATCATGTGAAATCCTTGCTGTCGTAAATGATGTTAGATTTAAGAAGCAAGACTAAATGTATTTTTGTCACCTACTTTGGCATGCTGGCTATGAAATTTACAGAAAGAACTGTCACTCTGATTTCATGCTAGGGTGTTTCCTGTGCTTGAGGGGAGTTACCACAAATCTCCTAATCTTTAGCTATTTTTTCTGGCAATATCAGTATGCTGTCAGCATTCTTGAAACAGGTAGAACTGCAGTTTTGCATATTGCTTTCTACCAGTTACTTTATCTGGAAGTCTTTTTTAGTTTTCTATTCTCTACCCCCCACCCCCTGTGCAGCCAGTATTCATCTAAATACCAAATGTATGCATACCTTATCCTTTAAAAAAACTGTAACTTGTAAGTTTCTCAAACATTAATTTCTTGGTGGGAGGTAGGGTTTTTTTGTTTGTTTTCACATCTGTTGCTGTTTTCATTCTTAAGTCTTGATCTGTTTCTTCCCTCCTTCTTCCCCATCTTGTGGGGTTTTTGTAAAAATGTTTTTTGGTACCTGTGACAAACCTGCTAACTGCACCAGCCCTTTATTTGTTTAAAAAAGGATCTGCATTGGTAGATTTCAGAAAATGTTTGATATTTAACATTTTTGTATCATGGAAATAAAAACAAAAGATGTATTTCCATAAAATTAAAATTAAAGACATTTTCTTAGAATTTTTAAATTAGACTGGATGTTAGGAAATTTTACTTCACTGAAAGGGTTATCAAGCATTGGAACAGGCTGCCCAGGGAAGTGGTTGAGTCACCATCCCTGAAGGTATTTAAAAGACGTTTGGATGAGGTGCTTAGGGACATGGTTTAGTGGTGGACTTGGCAGTGTTAGGTTTACGGTTGGACTCGATGATCTTAAAGGTCTTTTCCAACCTATACGATTCTGTGATTCTGTGATTCTGTGATCTGTCCTAAAAGAATGGGCTGAGAGAGCTGGGACTGTTTAGCCTTGAGAAGGCAAGGCTTGGGGTGATCATATCAATGTGTATAAATACCTGATGGGGGGAATAAAGGAGACAGAGTCAAACCTCCCATTGTCTCATCTCAGGATGAGGCAAAGGGAACAAACTGAAATACCAGAAATTCCATTTAAATATAAGAAAAAAATGTTTTATTGTGGGGGTGGTCGAACACTGGTCACAAGAGGTTGTGGTCTGAGGACTAGAGGAAAGCTTATGTCATTGCTATCTTCAAGAAGGGCAAGAAGGAGGACCCAGGGAAATATAGGCTGGTCAGTCTGTATTGGGTTTGCGTGGCAAGGTTTTGGTAGTGGGGGTGCTATAGGGGTGGCTTCTGTCAGAAGCTGCTAGAAGCTTCCTCTGTGTCCGATAGAACCAATGCCAGCCAGCTACAAGACGGACCCGCCACTGGCCAAGGCTGAGCCAGACAGCGACAGTGGTGGCGCCTCTGTGATAACATATTTAAGAAGTGGGGGGAAAAACCCTGCACACAACCAGCAGCAGTCAGAAGAGAGGAGTGAGAATATGTGAGAGGAACAACTATGCAGACACCAAGGTGAGTGAAGAAGGAGGGGGAGGAGGTGCTCCAGGAGTCTCTGAAGCCCATGGTGAAGACCATGGTGAAGCAGGCTGTCCCCCTGCAGCCCATGGAGGTCCAAGGTGGAGCAGATATCCACCTGCAGCCCATGGAGGACCCCATGCCAGAGCAGGTGGATGCGCCCGAAGGAGGCTGTGACCCCATGGAGACCCAACACTGGAGCAGGCTCCTGGCAGGACCTGTGGACCCATGGAGAGAGGAGCCCACGCCAGAGCAGGTTTGCTGGCAGGACTTGTGACCCTGCAGGGGACCCATGCTGGAGCAGTCTGTTCCTGAAGGACTGTACCCCATGGAAAGGACCCATGCTAGAGCAGTTCATGAAGAACTGCAGCCTGTGGGAAGGACCCACGTTGGAGAAGTTTGTGGAGGACTGTCTCCTGTGGGTCCCCACACTGGAGCCGGGGAAGAGTGTGAGGAGGAAGGAGCAGCAGAGACAACGTGTGATGAACTGACCGTAACCCTCATTCCTTGTCCCCCTGCACTGCTCGGGAGGAGGAGGTAGAGAAAATCGGGAGCAAAGTTGAGCCTGGGAAGAACGGAGGGGTGGGTGGAAGGTGTTTTAAGATTTGGGGTTTATTTCTCATTATCCTACTCTAATTTGATTGGTAATAAATTAAATTCATTTTCCCCGAGTTGAGTCTGTTTTGCCCGTGACGGTAATTTCGTGGATTGACCCACCACAGCATGGCTGGCTCAGTTGGTAGAGCATAGGAGCCTTAATCCCAGGGTCATGGGTTTGTGCCCCATGTTGGGTGCCAAAAACTACTATGGTGGGTTGACCCTGGCTGAACACCACATGCCCACCAAAGCCGCTCTATCACTCCCCCTCCTCAGTTAGGCAGGGGAGAGAAAACATAATGAAAGGGTCATGGGTTGAGATAAGGACAGGGAGAGATTACTCACCAATTACTGTCATGGGCAAAACAGACTTGACTTGGGGAAAATTAATTTAATTAATTAAGGAGTTGCAGCGTGGGCTCCTCTCTCTATGGGGCCACAGGCCCTGCCAGGAGCCTACTTCAGTGCAGGCTTCCCAGGGGGTCACAGCCTCCTTTGGGTGCATCCACCTGCTCTGGCGTAGGGTCCTCCATGGACTGCAGGGTGGATATCTGCTCCACCGTTAACCTCCATGGGCTGCAGGGGGACAACCTGCCTCACCATGGTCTTCACCACAGGCTGCAGGGGAATCTCTGCTCCGGCTCCTGGAGCACCTCCTCCCCCTCCTTCTTCACTCACCTTGGTGTCTGCATAGTTGTTTCTCTCACATATTCTCACGCCTCTCTTCTGGCTGCAATTGCTGTTGCGCAGCAGTTTTTTCCCCCCTTCTTAAATATGTTATCACAGAGGCGCCACCGCTGTCGCTGATTGGCTCAGCCTTGGCCAGTGGTGGGTCCATCTTGGGGCTAGCTGGCATTGGCTTTATCAGACACAGGGGAAGCTTCTAGCAGCTTCTCACAGAAGCCACCCCTGTAGCCCCCCCACTACCAAAACCTTGTCACGCAAATCCAATACACAGTCTCACCTTGATCCCTGGGAAGGTCATGGAGCAAGTAGTCCTGGGAACCATTTCCAGGCCCATGAATTACAAGAAAGTCATTAGGAGTAGTCAGCATGGCTTCACCAAGGTGAATTGATGCTTGACCAACCTGATAACCTTCTATGATCAACTGACTTGCCTGGTAGACAAGGGGAGAGCCTTGACTTCATTAAGTCTTTTGACACTGTCTCCCATAGACAAAGTGATGAAGTATGGGCTGGATGAGCAGACAGTGAGGTGGGCTGAAAACTGGATGAATGGTCGAGCCCAGAGGGTGGTGATCAGTGGAACAAAGTCTAGTTGGAGACCAGTAATGATAAATTGTGGAATAACTTCTGAAAGTTTAAACAAACCTGATCCCTTAACTCATGTCCTTATTAGCGATGGAGCAGAATACAAGTGCCCGATCATTTATGTGGAATGCTCTACACATAAGTCCATGGGACCTGCCGAGATGCATCCCAGGGTCCTGAGGGAATTGCCTCATGTAATTGCCAAGACACTCTCCATGATATTTGAAAAGTCATGGCAGTCAAGTGAAGTCCCTGGTGATTGGAAAAAGGGAAACATTGCACCCGTTTTTTAAAAGGGTAGAAAGGAGGACCCTGGAAACTACCAACCAGCCAGCCTCACCTCTGTGCCTGGGAAGATCATGGAACAGATAATCCTAGAAGCTATGCTAAGGCACATGGAGGTGATTCAAGACAGCCAGCATGGATGGCTTCACCAAGGGCAAATCATGCCTGACTAATCCAGTGGCCTTCTATGATGGAGTGACTACATCAGTGGACAAGGGAAGAGCTACGGATGTCATCTACCTGGATTTCTGTAAGGCCTTTGACACTGTCCCCCACAACAGTCTTGCTGCTAAATTGGAGAGATATGGGTTTGATGGATGGACTGTTAGATGGATAAGGAATTGGCTGGATGGCCATGCCCAAAAAGTCACAGTCAATGGCTCAATGTCCAGATGGAAATCAGTAACGAGTGGTATCCCTCAGGAGTCTGTATTGGGATCAGTACTATTTAATATCTTCTTTAATGACATAGACAGTGGGATTGAGTGCACCCTCAGCAAGTTTGCAGATGACACCAAGATGAGTGGTGCAGCTGACATGCCTGAGGGAAGGGATGCCATCCAGAGGGACCTGGACAAGCCCAAGAAGTGGGCCCATGTGAACCTCATGAGGTTCAACAAGGCCAAGTACAAGGTCCTGCACCTGGGTTGGGGCAATCCCCAGTATCAATACAGACTGGGGGATGAATGGATTGAGAGCAGCCCTGCAGAGAAGGACTTGGGGATATACAGGTAGATGAATAGCTGGACATGAGCCGCAATGTGCGCTTGCTGCCCAGAAAACCAACCGTATCCTGGGCTGCATCAAAAGAAGCGTGGCCAGCAGGATGAGGGAGGTGATTCTCCCCCTCTACTCCGCTCTGGTGAGACCCCACCTGCAGTGCTGCGTCCAGCTCTGGAGCCCTCAGTACAAGAAAGACATGGACCTGTTGGAGCAGGTCCAGAGGAGGGCCACAGAAATGATCAGAGGGCTGGAACACCTCTCCTATGAGGAAAGTCTGAGAGAGTTGGGGTTGTTCAGCCTGGAGAAGAGAAGGTTCTGGGGAGACCTTATTGCAGCCTTTCAATGTATAAAGAGGGCTTATGAGAAAGATGGAAAAAGCCTTTTTACCAGGGCCTGTAGCAATAGGACAAGGGGTAATGGTTTTAAACTAAAAGAGGGTAGATTCAGACTAGATATAAGGAAGAATTTTTTTTTACAATGAGGGTGGTGAGACACTGGAACAGGTTGCCCAGAGAGGTTGTAGATGCCCCATCCCTGGAAACATTCAAGGTCAGGTTGGACGGGACTCTGAGCAACCTGATCTAGCTGAAGATGTCCCTGCTCATTGCCGGGGGTTTGGACTAGATGACCATTAAAGGTCCCTTCCAAACCAAACCATTCTACGATACTATGATTCTATAAGATTGAAGATTTTAATGAGCTAATGTAAAAAAATAGTGCAAATGAAATCTGGTTTATTGATGGAAAATCTATATGCTTTGAGGGAAAGCAATGCACTGGTTATGCAGCTCTAAATATGAATAAGGATAAAGTACAGTGAACACAGTAAAGTACAGTGTACAGGCCCAGGTTTGTGCTGTGCTGCATGTATAGCTTGGCCTTCAGGCGTGTGTTGTGCTGCACAAATGCCTCGGCCGTAGAATAAATTCAGCCAGCTCACTGTAACAGAGGACCCTGCAGGCAGTTCCCACTTGGTACCAGCCATTATGCCACTTGCGTGTCTTTGCCTTTATCTAAAAGTGCAGCAAGAAGTTCTCATGTGAAGATCCTTTCAGAATAGAGTTGTTTCCTTGTGTCCTGGTTTCGTCTGGGATAGAGTTAATTTTCTTCCTAGTAGCTGGTATAGTGCTGTGTTTTGGATTTAGGATGAGAATAATGTTGATAACACACTGATGTTTTAGGTGGTGCTAAGTAATGTTTACACTAGTCAAGGACTTTTCAGCTTCCCCTGCTCTGCCAGGTGCACAAGAAGCTGGGAGGGGACACAGCCAAGATAGTTGATCCAAACTGACCAAAGGGCTATTCCATACCATATGATGTCATGCTCAGTAGATAAACTGGGGGGAGTTGGCCGGGGGAGAGTTGGCCACGGAGTAGCGATCACTGCTTGGGCACTGGCTGGGCATCGGTCGGCAGATGGTGAGCGGTTGTATCACTTGTTTGGTTTTTTTCCTGGGTTTTGTTTTTCTCTCTCTCATTGTTTTCCTTTTCATTACAATTTATTATTATTATTAGATTTTATTTCAATTATTAAACTGTTCTTATCTCAACCCAGGAGTTTTCTTACTTTTGCTCTTCAGATTCTTTCCCCCATCCCACCATGGGGGGAGAGTGAGCGAGCAGCTGTGTGGTGCTTAGTTGACGACTGGGGCTAAACCACAACAGTCCTTTTTGGCGCCCAACGTGGGGCATGAAGGGTTTCAGATAATAACAGATTAACCAGAGTGTATTAAGGAATTCAGATCTGTTAGTAGTTGTGGGACGCGATATTGATTCATCTGTTCTCGATATTGGTTTACCTGATCTGCACCATGCTCATTTTTTTGCTCTACATGTTAAAGATTGGTGATGGTTTTTGCAGTTTGCTGTGCTCTGCAGTGATTAGTGATGTTTTGCCTGCGAGATTTGTTATTGAAACAGTGGCCTTGAGCTTAATCTGGTATCTGAGTTCTGTACTGAAGCCATTACTGTACTTCGGGTACCACATCATGGAGACATTTAGCAATTATACTTCTTCCTCTGAGAGGTTTTTTATGGAGGAAATACAGAATGGCACCTTCACTACCTTCTACAATGTTTCCTCCTTCATTACAATAACTTTTCAGTATCTTGAACATCCTTGGGTAGTTAAGATCCTTTTATTGGTATTGCTTGGGAATATTGTTTTGGTTTTGTCTAAGGTTAATAAGCTATTTAAGAATATCATCCAGGGATCTGCCCCAAGGCTGGATAGTTATGAGTGGCAGGGTGTGTGGGATAGTATGGGCAAATGCCTAGGACAGTGGGCACCTCCAGTGTTTTGGAACTTGACCCCTGAACAAGTGCAGAATCCTGAAAAACTAGTAAAGTATTTGGAAAAAAGTATGTTGTCACCCTGGCAATTCTAGGGAGACACAAATCACTGCACCGTGCTGGGCCCTGGCCCGTGCCTACCGAGCCCTGTTCAACACTATTCAGTACCCTCAAGGGGAAGAGAAGGTCTCTGGATGTGACAACAAAGCGACAGGTGCCACGGTTACTCCAACCCCGGCGACAGGCACTGCAGATACTCTAACCCCCGTGACAGGCACTGCGGCTATTCCAAACCCCCAGCAGGCAGTGCAGCTGCACCAGGGAACCAACCCGTGCTGGTAACAGTCGCCCATATACACAAGAAGAAATACACAACAAAATCAGCGCGTTTAGTAAGGGATGAAGATGAACCAGGGCCATCACGAGAACAGGAGGAGGAAGAGGCAGTACCCATAAATGAGACAGAAACCACCCGATCCCTATCCCTGAGTGAGCTGTGAGATATGCGAAAAGATTTCAGCCATCGTCCGGGCGAGCATTGTCACCTGGCTGCTCCTATGCTGGGATAACAGGGCCAGTAGCCCGGAATTAGAGGGTAAGGAAGCCAAACAGCTGGGATCCCTTTGTAGGGAAGGGGACATTGAAACAGCAGTTGGAAAAGGGGCACAAGTCCTCAGCCTCTGGAGGCGACCCCTGTCAGGTATGAAGGAAAGATATCCCTTCAAGGAAGATGTTATATATGGCCCTGGGAAATGGACCACCATGGAGAGAGGTATCCAGTACCTGAGAGAATTAGCCGTGCTGGAGGTGGTTTATGGTGAGCTGGACAACGCGCAGCTATCCAGAGATCCAGATGAAGTCAGGTGCACATGACCCATGTGGCGGAAGTTGGTACGGAGCGCATCATTGTTGCATGCAAACTTGTTGGCAGTAATGACCTGGAAAGACAGAGAGGGACCAATGGTGGATGAAGCGGCTGGCCAACTCTGTGAATAAGAAGAAAGTCTCTCTTCCTCCCTACGGGCCTGAGTCTCGGCTGTGGAGAAACTGTCCCGGGAGTTCCAACAATTCAAAGAGGATATGTCCTGCTCCCCACCTGTATGGACCAGTGTCTCAGCTATTAGGAGTCAGAGATCTTCTGCTCAAGAGAGAGGATATAGAGGGTACACAGCATGGGGCTACCCTGTGGTTTTACCTTCATGACCATGGAGAGGACATGAGGAAGTGGGATGGAAAATCTACCTCGACCCTAGAGGCACGGGTATGTGAGTTGCAAGGAAAAACAATCACCAAAGGGGGTTCTTCCAGGAAAATTGCTGCTCCAGTTTCCAGTGGACAGTTCCCCAGACAGAGTAAAAGGGCTGATTTTACTTCCGATCTTAATAAAGGGACTTTTAATTCGCATTTACAAGAAGTGGGTAATGAATATTATGACCAGGACTAGAGGGGCCCTGCCTCCAGCCAGGTGGAGGAAAGGGACAACCGGGTTTACTGGACTGTGTGGATTCGATGGCCTGGCACATCAGACCCACAGGAGTAGAAGGCTCTTGTAGACACCGGTGCACAGTGTACCCTAATGCCATCAAGCTATACAGGGGCAGAACCCATCTGTATTTCTGGAGTGACAGGGGGATCCCAACAGCTGACTGTATTGGAGGCCAAAGTGAGCCTAACTGGGAATGAGTGGCAAAAGCACCCCATTGTGACTGGCCCAGAGGCTCCGTGCATCCTTGGCCTAGACTACCTCAGGAGAGGGTATTTCAAGGACCCAAAAGGGTACCGGTGGGCTTTTGGTAGAGCTGCCTTGGAGATGGAGGAAATTAAACAGCTGTCTGCCTTGACTGGTCTCTCAGAGGACCCTTCTGTTGTGGGGTTGCTGAGGGTTGAAAAACAACAGGTGCCAATTGCTACCAGAACAGGGCACCGGCGGCAATATCACAACAACCGAGACTCCCTGATTCCCATCCATAAACTGATTTGTTGACTGGAGAGCCAAGGAGTGATCAGCAAGACTCGTTCACCTTTTAACAGTCCTATATGGCCAGTGCAAAAGTCTAATGGAGAGTGGAGACTGACAGTAGACTACCGTGGCCTGAATGAAGTCACGCTGCCCCTGAGTGCTGCCATGCCGGACATGCTGGAACTTCAATACGAACTGGAGTCAAAAGCAGCCAAATGGTATGCCACAACTGATATCGCTAATGTGTTCTTCTCAATCCCTTTGGCAGTAGAGTGCAGGCCACAGTTTGCTTTCACTTGGAGGGGCGTTCAGTACACCTGGAATCGATTGCCCCAGGGGTGGAAACACAGCCCTACCATTTGACATGGACTGATCCAGACTGCACTGGAACAGGGCAAAGACCCTGAACATCTGCAATACATTGACGACATTATCGGGTGGGGCAACACAGCAGAAGAGGTTTTTGAGAAAGGGAAGAAAATAGTCCAAATCCTCCTGAAAGCCAGTTTTGCCATAAAACAAAGTAAGGTCAAGGGACCTGCACAGGAGATCCAGTTTTTAGGAATAAGATGGCAAGATGGACGTCGTGAGATCCCAATGGATGTGATCAACAAAATAACAGCCATGTCTCCACCAACTAGCAAAAAGGAAACACAAGCTTTCTTAGGCGTTGTGGGTTTTTGGAGAATGCATATTCCAAATTACAGTCTGATCGTAAGCCCTCTCTATCAAGGGACCCAGAAGAAGAACGATTTCAAATGGGGCCCTGAGCAACGACAAGCCTTTGAACAAATTAAACGGGAGATAGTTCATGCAGCAGCCCTTGGGCCAGTCTGGGCAGGGCAAGATGTAAAGAATGTGCTCGACACCGCAGCCGGGGAGAATGGCCCTACCTGGAGCCTCTGGCAGAAAGCACCAGGGGAGACTTGAGGTCGACCCCTAGGGTTTTGGAGTCGGGAATACAGAGGATCTGAGGCCCGCTATACTCCAACTGAAAAAGAGATATTGGCAGCATATGAAGGGGTTCGAGCTGCTTCGGAAGTAGTTGGTACTGAAGCACAGCTCCTCCTGGCACCCCGACTGTCGGTGCTGGGCTGGATGTTCAAAGGGAGGGTCCCCTCTACACATCATGCAACTGATGCTACGTGGAGTAAGTGGGTTGCACTGATCACACAACGGGCTCGAACAGGAAACCCCAATCGCCCAGGGATCTTGGAAGTGATCATGGACTGGCCAGAAGGCAAAGATTTCGGAATATCACCAGAGGAGGAGGTGACGCGTGCTGAAGAGGCCCCACTGTATAGTAAACTACCAGAAAATGAGAAGCAATATGCCCTGTTCAGTGATGGGTCCTGTCGTATTGTAGGAAAGCATCGGAGGTGGAAAGCTGCTGTATGGAGTCCTATACGACAAGTCGCAGAAACTGCTGAAGGAGACAGTGAATCGAGTCAGTTTGCAGAGGTGAAAACCTTCAAGCTGGCTCTAGATATTGCTGAACGAGAAAAGTGGCCAGTGCTCTATCTCTATGCTGACTCATGGATGGTGGCAAATGCCCTGTGGGGGTGGTTGCAGCAATGGAAGCAGAACAATTGGCAGCGCAGAGGCAAACCCATCTGGGCTGCCGCATTGTGGCAAGATATTGCTGCCCGGGTAGAGAACCTGGCTGTAAAAGTACGTCACGTAGATGCTCACGTACCCAAGAGTCAGGCCACTGAGGAACATCAAAACAACCAGCAGGCGGATCAGGCTGCTAAGATTGAAGTGGCCCAGGTGGATCCGGACTGGCAACATAAGGGTGAATTATTTATAGCTTGGTGGGCCCATGACACCTCAGGCCATCAAGGAAGAGATGCAACATATAGATGGGCTCGTGATCGAGGGGTGGACTTGACCATGGACACTATTGCACAGGTTATCCATGAATGTGAAACACGCGCTGCAATCAAACAAGCCAAGCGGTTAAAGCCTCTGTGGCATGGAGGGCGATGGCTGAAATATCAATATGGGGAGGCCTGGCAGACTGATTATATCACACTCCCACAAACCCGCCAAGGCAAGTGCCATGTGCTTACAATGGTGGAAGCAACCATCGGATGGTTAAAAACATAACCTGTGCCTAATGCCACCGCCCGGAACACTATCCTGGGCCTTGAAAAACAAGTCCTGTGGCGACATGGCACCCCAGAAAGAATTGAGTCAGACAACAGGACTCATTTTCAAAACAACCTCATAGACACGTGGGCCAAAGAGCACGGCATTGAGTGGGTATATCACATCCCCTGTCATGCACCAGCCTCTGGGAAAATCGAACGATACAATGGGCTGTTAAAGACTACACTGCGAGCAATGGGTGGTGGGACATTCAAACACTGGGATACACATTTAGCAAAGGCCACCTGGTTAGTCAACAGTAGGGGATCTGCCAATCGAGCTGGACCTGCCCAATCAAAACTTTTATGTACTGTCGAAGGGGATAAAGTCCCTGTAGTGCACATAAAAACATGCTGGGGAGACAGTCTGGGTTACTCCTGCCTCGGGCAAAGGCAAACCCATTCGTGGGATTGCTTTTGCTCAAGGACCTGGGTGCCCTTGGTGGGTAATGCGAAAGGATGGGGAAGTCCGCTGTGTACCTCAAGGGGATTTGATTTTGGGTGAGAATAGCCAATGAACTAAATGGTATGATGTTAATTGCTATATAATATTGTATGACATCACTTTTATGGTTGCTATATGCCATATCAATGTTATTACAGTAAGAATCACACAGATTAATGAAGAATGAACTTGGATGAAACCAAGCAAAGTACAGTGATGATGGAACCAGAACTGGCTTCAGCATGCAACATTCCAACACCACACACCATCTCTCCTGCCCTGAAAGACTGTGATGACAGATGGAGCCCAAAGTCATGGACTAAATTAACTCAACGGACATTTTAGAGGGATGGCCCATAGACTAAGGGAATGATATCTGTGTGTATATATCAAAAGGCAGGAAAAGTGGTGTTGATTAATTGGAATGTATTAGAAAGTGTAGAACCTGGGCATGACATAGATGGTATAGAATAAGGGGTGGATACTGTCCTGGTTTCGGCTGGGATAGAGTTAATTTTCTTCCTAGTAGCTGGTATAGTGCTGTGTTTTGGATTTAGGATGAGAATAATGTTGATATCACACTGATGTTTTAGTTGTTGCTGAGCAGTGCTTACACTAGTCAAGGACTTTTCAGCTTCCCCTGCTCTGCCAGGTGCACAAGAAGCTGGGAGGTGGCACAGCCAAGATATTTGATCCAAGCTGGCCAAAGGGCTATTCCATACCATATGATGTCATGCTCAGTATATAAACTGGGGGGAGTTGGCCGGGAGGGCAGCGATCGCTGCTTGGGGACTGGCTGGGAGTCGGTTGGCGGGTGGTGAGCAGCTGCATCACTTGTTTTTTTCCCTGGGTTTTGTTCCTCTCTCTCTCTTTTTGTTTTCCTTTTCATTACATTTTTTATTAATTTTGTTGTTATTATTATTATATTTTTTCAATTATTAAACTGTTCTTCCTCAACCCACGAGTTTTCTTACTTTTGCTCTTCTGATTCTCTCCCCCATCCCACCGGGGTGGGGAGGGTGAGCGAGTGGCTGTGTGGTGCTTAGTTGCCGACTGAAGCTAAACCACGACACCCAGGAACAGCAGGAGACCCTAGAAAGTTGCAGTGGATTGACCTTAGCTGGCTACCAGACACCCACCCAGCCACTCTCTCACTCTTTCTCCTCAGCAGGACAAGGGGGAGAAATGAGATTAAAAAGCATGTGGTTGAAGACAAAGACAGGGTGATCACTTACTTATTACCGTCATGGGCAAAACAGACTCAACTTGGGGAAAAGAAATGTAATTTGTTGACAATTAAAATAGATTTAGATAGTGAGAAGCAAAGATAAAAATTAAAACAACACCTTCCCCAAACCCCTACCCCTTTTTCCCAAGCTCAACTTCACTTCTTCTTTCCCACCTCCTCTGCCTCCTTCCTCCCACCCTGAGTGGCACAGGGGGGATGAGGAATGGGGGTTTAGGTCAGTCCATAACAGTTCCTCTCTGCCACTCCTTCCTCCTCACACTTTTCTTATGCTCCAGCGTGGATCCTCTCCACAGGCTACAGTCCAACAGGAAAAAATCTGCTCCAGCGTGGATTGTCCACAGGCCACAGTTCCTGCCAGGAACTTGCTCCAGAGTGGGCTCTCCATGGGCTGCAGTTCCTTCAGGAAATATCCAACTGCTCCAGCGTGGTCTTTTCCACAGGCTGCAAGGAAATACCAGCTCTGGTGCCTGGAGCACCTCTTCCCCCTCTTCTCTGATCTTTGTGTTCGCATGGTTGTTTCTCACACTTTTTTTTTTCCCCTCACTCCTCACCGCTTGTGCAGCATTTTGCCCTTTCTTAAATATGTTTTCTCAGAGGTACTACCAGCTTCGCTGATTGGCTCAGCTTTGGCCTGTAGTGAGTTCGCTGCGGAGCCGGCTGGAACTGGCTGTGTCGGGCACAGGGCATCCCCTGCTCTCACAGAGGCCACCCCTGCAACTCCCCCACGACCAAAACCTTGCCACGCAAGCCCAATACAAAAGTGAATGGAAGAAAACAAGGCAATTACAAGGGCAACTGGAAAGTTTGGAGACTTGGTTGCATTTTGATAAACTGGAAACCCAGTCACAGGGGGAGATCCTAGAAAATGAACAAAAGAAAACCAGGGAATTGGAAGCACAGCTGGAAAATCTGGAGACCCAGTTGTGCTCACATAAACTGGAACTACAAGCACAACTGGAAAATCTGGATACCTGGTTGCGCTCAGATAAACTAGAAGCCCAGGTACAAGGGGAGACCCTGGAAAATGAGTGAAAGAAAACAAGGGAATTGCAGACACAGCTGGAAAGTTTGGAGACAAGGTTGTGCTTGGATTAGCTGGAAGCCCAGGTACAGGGGGACATGCCAGAAACCCAAGTACACACAGTGAGGAAGCGGCAGAGTGCCTTCACTGGGCAATGAGTGCATAGTAGTTAGTTACTCCTGCGATTATTGGGATGGTGACAGCGGGGATTCCTCTGCCAAAGAACAGATTGAAAGGTCTGATAGAGCAATCCCTGTGCTCCCTTTGCTTATTAACAAAGCAAAAGGAACCCCGAGGGCACCGCAGCATACAATATCAGTGTGAGATTACAATCAGACCGAGATGCAGAATGTGGCAGACTCCTATCGGCAGAAGCCCAGGGAGAGAATAGGACAGTGGTTACCACAAGTGTGGGACCAAGGAGGGGATAGTGTTCAACTGAGCCCCCAAGAAATGACGCATCTGGGAGCAATTTCCCAAAATCCAATGGTGACACAATGATTAAAAGGGGCTCGGGCAAACGGAAATGTGAGTTATTCTCTTTGGGAATGGTTGGGGGGGGGGGCAGTAAAGACACAGCATCCTTCCCCATTTGGTTGGAATGATAGCACAGTGACATGGAAACATATGGATGAGGGGGGCAGTATTTGAGAGAATTGGCTATTCTACAGGGTATTTACAACCCTGCCTTCACTGGGCCTCTGCTTCCCCCACCACTACCACTGAAGAAAAGGAGAACACGCTGGGACCAATTATCCCAATCTGGCGGCTCGCTGGAAAATATACCAAGTCCATTCCGACTGACTAGATTTAGATCCCACCCCCAAGGTGAAACAGGTGGTTGGGGCCCCACAGGGAGATAAAAGACCTTATATTCCTCTGACAGTACATTGGAACCATCATAGCTGACAGCAGGTGATAGCTCTAATGGACACAGGGACTGAGGTCACTTTAATTCACAGGAACCCATCCTGATATCCAAAAACCAGATTGATGAAAATATATGTCTTTGGAGGGGCAGATGAACCTGGTTGTGAAATTGAAATCTCTTTGATATTACAATTGGATTCCTACCCACCCTGACAACAAATGTCTTAATAATATAACTCCTTTAATGAGACAGAATAAGAAGAGGAATATAGATAGCAAGTAAATCTTACATCCCTTCAGATGCTGCGAACCCCGTGTTCATGCAGCATCAGTCAGAGCCAGGATGCATTTGTGGCTAAACCAGTGTTGATTAAAAACCAGTGTTTTGGCTATTGCTAAGCAGTGCTCTCACAGCATCAAGGCTTTCTCTTTCTCCCCCTTCCCACAATTCAGAAGGCTGAGGGGTGGACAAGAGGTTGGGACACAGCTGACCCAAACTGACCAAAGGGATATTCCATACCATATAATGTGCTCAGCAGTAAAAGCTCAAGGAAAGGAGGAGGAAGGGGGAGATGTTTGTGGTTACGGCATTTGTCTTCCATACAACCGCTACACATACTGAGTCCCTGTTTCCCAGGAAGTGGCTGGACATCTGCCTGCTGATGGGAAGCAGTGAATGAATTATTTTTGCTTTGCTTGCATACGCAGCTTTTGCTTTCCCTACTAAACTGTTGTTATCTTGATCCATGAGTCTTTTCACCTTCCTTTTCCAGGAGAGGGGAGTGAGCAAAAGGCAGGATGGGTGTTTCGCTGCTGGCTATGGTCAACCCACCACAGTCCTTTTTAGCACCCAACATGGGGCACAAGATAATGACAGTTTTGATCTAAGCATGCTATAGCTGTTGTTAATTGGTAGGCTTCTGTGCTGGTCACAGAGCTTGCTTGCTTTACTGTATAATAGAGCATAGGGCTTGTTAGTGGCTGCTTTCAGCTCTTGCTGTTTACTGTGCTTCTTATCAGTCTGTTTCACTGTGCCTGGGAACATTTTGATAAAAGCAATGGCCATGTGCTTTCCCCTGGCATTGATGCCATTCCTTTGCTGGGTAGGGTATCTTGTGGAGAGAATGAGGGATTACACCTCCCACTTCTCTGGAATTGATGTGGCTAGTTTTGTTGCACAGGCTCATGAGGTTCTTGTACATCCTTATGTAAGCTGTTTGATTCTATTATCTAACACTGTTGGCTTTTTGTTGGGTTTGTGGAACCTGTTTTCATCCTGGCGTAAGAGGAAACAACTTGATAGTGAAGTGACAAAGAAACATGTCCTGAGGTGGTTGATCTGTGGGTGGCAGGGTGTGTGGAAGGATTTGGGTAGGTTCCTAGGGTGGTTATCACCTCCCATAGTCTGGGATTTTATGCCTGAACAGCCATGTAATCCCATTGAATTGGTGTGCCACTGAAAATCAAATAATTGGACTCTTACCACTGATCTGCAACACACCACATATTTATGATGTAGAGGCAAGAGGTAACCGTACTACCACTCTATGAGTTGATAAAGTGGATTGACTGTAGTCATGGGGTGGAGTGTGATGGATGCGCTCGACCCCTTAACCAAACTAGCAGTATTTTGGTACAGGCTCCAAAGGAGGTAAAGGTCTGAGCTGTAGCTGGGCCAAGAACTCCTCTAGTTTCAACCTGTTCTCCAAAAACCCACAGAGAAACAGAGTGACACAGTAAACATCAATACATATGAGTTTGGAACACCAATCATGCGATTAACGCATAAATAACAGGTGGCTTTTCCAAAACGCATTTATCAAAAAACAAAGTAAGTTGTGGGTACAGGGAGTGTCATGCCTACCTTTCTATCGCATGTGATTTGACTACAAGCCAACCACTTTATCCCATAAATATGACAGCCAAAGTGAGCCTTCTTTGAGCTCTCCCTGCTAGGCAGCGTGGCTGCATGGTGGTGATCTCCCCTTGAGCTGGGACACCTCTCAAGGTTGCTCCTCAAGGCAGAGAGACCTTTTACCAACAGCAGATCATTGGACGAGTCCAATTTGAGCTCCCCCTGAATTGCCACCAGGTGACTCTCCCCTTGAGCAGGGACGCCTCTCAAGGTTTGAGATTCCTCACCTGAGACTCAGAGATCCTTCCTTGCCTGAGGTGTAGAGATCCCTTACTCCTCAACGTTGAGAGATCCCTTATTCCTCGACACTGAGAGATTCCTTGCCACAACAGATCCTCGGTAAGTGACTAATAGCTTGTTAAGCTTTGTAAGTTTCACTAACTCAATTTTCCTTTGTATGTTTCTTCCATGCAGTAATTAATAAGGCGAACCTTGCCATCAAACTTACTGAACCTTAGTAAACCACTGTCAAACTTTGTTAAATTCCATCAAATTTATTGAACTCTGTCAAATTATTATTTTACCTCAATAAGACATATTGTCACTTCTCTCTTTTGAGTGAGGTGCATTCCACTCATTCATGACAAAGGGTGCCTTGCCTACCCCAATGAGACCCAGCAGCCCTTAGCACTGTTTTGGGGCTTGGCCTGTGCCTATCAAGCCTCTGTTCAACACCATCAGAAGAGCATGGTTGAGACAGGGACCCAAACCCCAACTACAGTAATCGCCCTAGCAGTGAAAAAGAACCTCTGGATGCTGAGGTCGACGGGTCCATACCATCGTTTAGTAAGAGAGGTGGAAGAGGAAGGGTCTGATCAAGAAGCTAGTCCTTCGGCAAGAAAACAGGAGGAGGAAGCAAAAGAAATCACCCAAGAGGCGGAAACTACCTGGTCCCTAACTCTGGGTGAACTTCAAGACATGCGGAAAGATTATGGCCGCCAGCCAGGCAAGAGGTTTGCTGCCTGGTTGCTCTGATGCTGGGATACTGGGGCCAACAGTCAGGAATTAGAAGGTAAGGAAGCCCAGCAGCTGGGATCCCCTTGTAGGGACCAGGGAATTGACAAAGAAACTGAAAGAGAGGCGACAATCCACAGCCTCTGGAGGTGGCTCCTGCTGAATGTGAAGGTGAGATATCCCTTCAAGGATGATCTGGTAAATTACTGAGGCAAGTGGACCACCGCTGAGGAAGGCATCCAATACCTGAGAGAATTAGTGGTGTTGGAAGTCATCTACAGTGACCTGGATGACAATCAGGTCTCCAAAGACCAGGATGACATCCAGTGTACATGTGCCACGTGGAGAAGGTTTGTCCGAAATGCACCATTGTCATATTCCAACACCCTGGAGGTGATGGACTAGTCAGACTTTTCTGTACCAACTGTGGAGAGACTGGCCCACCAGCTCCAGCATTTTGAAGAGAATCTCATCCATCTCTTCCCCATGGGCCAGCATCTCCACAGTCTGTTAACACCACATCACAAACTGTTAACAATTCTTCAGTGCCACACTTGGTTTTTGGTTGCAGAAGTGCCATTGAAAGCCTTGTCGCGGATGGAGTGAGGGTGCACTTTACTTGTAAGAGAGAAGCAAAATATAGTTTATTGATACAGAATAGGGAGTTAACAAAGTTCAATGCGACAGTGTTTTAACAAGATTCGATGGCGAGGCACACTTGATTATTTACTGCATAGAGGACAGGGTCAGACAGAACTGTCAGGGAGACCCTCCCGTTGAGTCATGAGGTTCAGAAAGGATCCCCTTGCTTTCTAAACTCCTTCTCAGAGAGGAGTCTAGGTGCGGCTAGATCCAGTCCTAGTCCCAGACTTGGTCAACGGTTTATATCTAAAGGATTATATCTGCGCAATCAATCCTTTATATCACTTAGCTAAGATTTCAAAGTTTAGCATGTTATTAGTCACTTACCGAGGATCTGTTGCAGCAAGGAATCTCTCAACCTCGAGGAGTAACCTTGAGAGGCATCCCTGCTCAAGGGGAGATCCTGGCGTGCAGCCCGCTGCCGTGCAGGAGAGCTCAAAGGGCCCTGGGCTGTCCACTATTTAAGGAGTAAGATGATTGACTTATGGTCATATTTGCATATCAGCAAGAGGTTTAGATCCCTGCTTCAGGCAGCCCTTGGCTACTTTGTTGCCATTCGTCCTCAAGGTCCAGCATAAGCTGGATGCAGCTATCAGGATGACTCCCACTGATGGTTACTGCTTGTGCAGGGAGCTGCGGGGGGGGAGCACACCGCCACACTCCACCCCGTGACTATAGTCAATTCATCTTACCTTCACAGAGTGGTGGTACGGTCACCTCTTGCCTCTGTGCCATAAATAGTATATTGATAGTTTGTGCGCTTATAGATCCACAGTAAGTAGACAGTGAAGCACTGCTATTTGTTATGCATTAATTTGTATGTTTTGGGTGGTTGAAGTTGGGTTATTTGTTTTATCATGTGCCAAACCTTTATATACAATATAATTATAAGCAATAGACACACTAATGTTAGAGTTAGTAAAATGACAGCTGGGTGAAGCATAAGATTAAACACTCCCGTTGCTGTTGGTGACCATCCAAGAAGAGTTTCCCACCAATGGTGTTCTCCATCCTTCTTCACTCTTTCCACGACATGGTGTATCTCTTCTGTATTATGATGAACAGTGATCAGAGTTTTGTGTCCATTGTTTTGGATGCGTTCTAGCAGTTGACACAGGTCATCGTGTTGTAGTAGTTTCTTCACCAATGTAAGATTCATTCCAATGGGGGTAGGCAATAAATCTTGACTCAATGTATAGTTAGATTGTAACAATTGATAAGACGTAACAGGAGCTGAATAATTGAAGTCACATCCCACAATTTTTGTAAAGTTACAAACACAAATATTTGAGCGATTGCTTGTATCTACAGTAACGTTATCTACAAATATAAAATTACAAAGGGTTCTCATACAAACACATCCTTTTCCAATATACACAAGTACAGTTTCAGGGGCTTCATCAGGTTGTATTTCAAAATGACGAACATTTTGTTCAGTGTCAAGACAGATGTCTTGGGCTTTGAGGGTGTTACTCTCACAAATAAATCCTTGTTGTTCCCGTACAACACATGCATTAACATCAACAGTTTCCCATTTGTTTCTGTTCCATTGGGCCCATACTCTATGTTCTAATGGATAGAGTACAGTTCCATTGTGATTTAATCCTAACGCAATGATTGGGTATATGGTGTATACTGAAGCATTGTGTATTGTTAAGACAAAAGCTGTGGCCTTATTGCTAATGGGGTCATAAGTGAAATTGACTAAATACCACCAGGACTGGGATTATTTCTCAAATTTAGTTGCATTATCCCAAATTACCTTTCGAATTTCAGTGGGTAAGGTGCCCTCTTCACCTTCTCTTATAATTGCTGCTACCATAGATTGCATCCACAGTTGAGCTTGGATACAACTAAGAGCTAGAGAAACATTGGTTTGGGCTACACCAAGTGCATCCACAATCAGTTGGTGATCCCTTTCATTAATTCTTTTCCACTGAGGTAATATATCAGATAAGAGCCATTGGTTAGTTCCCAATGCTAATAGAGAAGACCGTAATGGGTGTTCTAATTTGTTTAAATCACTTGTTGTTGTGCTCAGTTTGTTTACGAGTACTTCGGCATCTATACTATTTAAGAATCCCAATCCTGTCCCTATGATACCAGTCACATCTCTCCTTGTTCGTCTTGGAGAGGTGAGGGTTCGCCCATGTAACCATGCTAACCATCCTGCATAGGACGTACCTAGGAATGGTGAACAGGTCGGTTTGATTGTAGAGATATTAATTTGCATCAGTAGTTCTACTTGTTTAAGGGACCATGATGGATTAAATAACACTTGTTGTTGGCCTGTATTTTTGATCACATACGGTCCAACTTTAGAAACCTGTGGGGATAGAATTTTCTCATCCTTTACAGTCAGGGCGGATGTTGTGCTAGGCTCAATAATGTCTATTTTAAATTTAAAGGATAATCCCACATGATGGCGAGCCCAGAGGCAGACTACAAAAACAGGTTGTACTAAGGTAAAATTGTACCAACAGTCCAGTCTTTCAAAGGCGCAAAGTTTCATATCTTTGGCTATTGGCTTTGATGTAATGTTGTACACAGAAATCTGAGATGCCTTCTCATGGGTAGACCCATTGATCATCCGGCATCCTATTTTAATTTCTTTCCCTGCTGTTCCTTGGAGTCGGGGAACTTTATCATCAGCTTCCTCTTTATCCCAGCTCCATTCATTTTCTAAGTATGTTTCAGTTCCGTGCATGACCACAGTGGAAAGCTTTAAATCTCCCTTACTAGAGTGTATTCCCATACTTCCAGTGTACTTAACACGAGCTTGGGACCATGGCCATTCTAGGGTTCTTTGACCACAGGCTAAGAAGAGCAGCATTGTTAGGGTTTGAAATAGTAACATGAACACAGCATTTCCATCTGTCATCCTGTGGGGTGCTGTAAGAGAAAATAGAGATTTGTTTCGGTGGGGAGAGTCCGAACAGGTTACCCCATTGAGAAGAAGGAAAAATCCATCGTGGACTAATTCTGTGTTTTGCACCACTGCTATCAGTAGCTTCCCAGGCAAGTGGGCCACGAGGTTTAGTTAAAGTCATAGGCACAGTACCGATGGATGGTAAATTGACCATCACAGGCTGTCCTGGCTGTAATGTCATTGGATATTCTCTTTTCCTAGTAGGTGGAGCGCTAAGCTCAGTTTTTATAAAGAATGCTCGGCTTACAGGGCTTCCAGTAGGCCCATATCGATTGTTTAATTGATGGAGTACTTTGGGAAGTCTCGTATTCCATTGAGCTTCCTGTGGTTTGAGACTCCTTTTCAACAAGCCATTAGCTCTTTCTACCATCCCATTTGATTGAGGGTAGTATGGGGTGTGGAATACCCATCCAATTCCCTCTTGTTTTGCCCAATCTTGCACTTCCTAACACGAAAAGTATGAGCCATTATCACTCTGGATAACATCAGGAGTAGGTAGATTTGAGAACCAAAATGATAGCCCTCACACTGTATTTCGCCCATCGGCTTTCCGACATTTAGTCGCCATAAGCAAGCCGGAGACTACTTCCACTCCTGTAAGGATGTATCGATATCCTGCGGAGGAATTGAATGGTCCGATATAATCAATTTGCCATGTAGACCATAAAACTTTCCCTTCATTGATATGTAAAGGTGGTGCTTTAGCAGGATGATCTGCTTGTAGTTTCAATCTACACTGAGGACATTCTGTAAGAATAGTTTCACAAGTTTTTCTATTTATAGGCCAGCCTTTACTCTGTGCAGCAAAGTAAAGTGCTTCTTTACCTGTGTGGCCGAGGTTTTGATGTAACCATTCTCCCAATCGATACCACTCAGGATTTAAGGTGATTTTCCTAATTGTAGTTAGCTCATCTACCTTTTGATTCCACTTTGTGGCTGGTTGATTATCTTTAGCATGAGCTTTTACCCATCCCATCTTGAAAGGTGTTTTCCTGGCTATATCTAGTAATAATTGCCAGTCTTTGTTTCTCCAAACTGGGGATCTATTCACTTCCCAATTCAAGGTTTCCCATTGACAGAGCCACTGTGTGGCACCGGCCCACACAGCATAGGAGTCTACATATATGATTTTTGCTCCATTCTGTGCTGCCAAAACAACTGCTCTTATTTCTCCTACTTGTGCACTGCCTTCACCTTCTTCTTCTACTTGTTTGCCGGTGGTAATATCTAATGCAACAGCCTTATATTGCCATTTACCGTTTACCCTTTTTGCTGAAGCATCTGTAAACCAAATGTTTTCTGTTGGTGCACCCTCAGTGAGGGGTGGTGCATCTAGAATGGGTGAAGGTTTAAAAGGTTGTTGTAATGCTAAAGGGTCTGTGTTTATGGGCATCTGCAATTTGGAAACCTTAGTGTGTCCTTCAGTTAGTTGCATATTTTCTGCAACTCCTGTTAGGTAGGCATACCATTTTCGGACAGTAGGTTTTTGTGCAACTCCTTCTGGGGGAGCAGTCCCCTTTAGGATTGCTTCTAGTAAATTAAATGGTCCTCTAGTTTGCACAGGTTGTCCCTGATGTATTTTCTCAACTTGTTTAACTGCTCGGACTAAAGATAAAAGTCCCTTTTCCCATTCAGAGTATCGTTGTTCTGTTTCTTTAAATGCGGTTGAGCTAAACAATAAAGGTCTTTTTGGCCCATCGGGCCCAGTTTGGAACAGGTTACAGTAAGTAGCATGTTCGGCGAAACCCCATTCGGCTATAATAGGGTCGCGGGGGTGTACTGGTCCCAGTGACTGATATGTTTTTAACTCTTCAGTTAGAGTTTTGACTGCCTCTTTGTGTTCTAATTTCCACTCCCAGGTGTCACCGAAATCTGGAATCAAACTCCTTAACACCAATGTAGTATTAAGAAGCAGGCATTCTTTATTACAGCGCCGGATGCACGGGGGATCGTTCCACCTAGCGTGCATCCCACAGGTTACATCAGCCAAAACTTATATTTTCCAGTTACATACATATGCATCACATTTCCCGGAATGATAATGCATATTCATTCTATTTCCTGGAACTAATTATCATATTTGCATGGTCATTACGCATGCGTCCTTGAGCTCCGAGGGGCTTCTGTGGGGGTCTCTGGTGGTCCTTGGTGGTCATACAGGTGTGTCCTTTAGTTGACCCCTTCTTCTGGACATGCGCAATCCCACCTTGCTTATGTAACTTGCTCCCCTTCTTCATGGTGCATGGTCCCTAACAATGATTTGGCACCCTTAACACAAACCAATTCTTCTAACCACCCTCGACTCGTTGTCAAGATGGGCTGGGGCTGTACTGGGAACATAGCAGCATGTCCGTACTACTCCTCGTCCAATTGTCTTTGGGCATAGTAGCATATCCATAGCCATAGGTGTACAAACACAATATTAAAGCATTGTCTAACCTGCTCCTATCTCTATGTTGCTTAGTTACAAAAGAACAAACTAATCATTTTGGTTACATGTGGTTACACAGGGTTTGCCTTTCCGTAAGAGTGAGTATAAGGGACGGGAAACGATAGAAAATCCAGGCACATGTTTCCTCCAGTACCCTAAAGTTCCCATTAATTGTTGTAACTCCTTCCTTGAATGGGGCATTTGCAGCTCTTCAGTTTTTCTTAAGGGATCTGGAGGAATCACTGCACTGCCTGCTATCCACCAAGTACCTAAAAATTTTACTTCTTTACTTGGTCCCTGACATTTTCCGGGTGGAATCTCAATTTCTGCTTTATTTAGTGCTTGCCATACTGCTGCTGCTGCTTCCCCAACCTTTTCAGGGCAAGTTCCTCCAATCAGAATATCATCTATATATTGGTACAGTTTCACTTCTTGGGGGAGTGAGACTGTCTGTAAAAGTTCAGCAAGCGCGGCATGAGCAATCGTGGGTGAATGTTTATACCCCTGTGGGTGTCTGTGAAAGGTGTATTGTATTCCCTCCCGAGTGAAAACAAACTTCTCTTTATCCTCCTCCTTTAAGGGAACCATAAAGAACATATCCTTTACATCTAGGACTGCCATCCATGGGTGTGCAGCTGCTTGCAAAGTAGCTGTTAAGTTGGCAATGTTTGCACAGCAGCTGTGAGCGGGGCTGTATTGGCGTTCAGGCGCCGATAATCGACTGTTAAACGCCACCTCCCGTCTGGTTTCCGGACGGGCCAGACAGGTGAGTTATATGGGGAGTGCGTTCTGGAGATAATTTGTCGCTTCTCCAAATCAGCTATGACTTCAGAAATTCCATTTCGTGCCGCAGCAGACATGGGATATTGCGGTACGTTAGTGATTTTTGACTCGGGGAGCGCAGGGGCTGCGCGCAGTGCCCGCACTGCAGCCTCCCGGCTTCTGCTGGGGTTGGGATCGATGTTCGAGCCGAAGGACCACACGCTGCCGTTCGGCAGGCGCCAGGTTCGTCCGTTTAAAACATCGAAACCTAAAATATTTTCATGGTGATCTTTAATTGCAAAGCGAGTACTCGACATGCGCTTCTCGCCCGGGAGCCATAAATTGACCTTGGCAGTTTGGCACTGCACACTCACTCCGTTCACGCCGGTAATTTTAACTCTTTGCCGTCTGGGTCGTACGCCCAGCTTCTCGGCATCTTGTTGTGTTAATAGTGAAATTTGTGCTCCCGTATCTATTAAAAACTTTACCAATTGTCCTTGAGGACCAACTGGAATTAGAATGTATGGGCCGTTATCATTTATCCACTGATAAGCCTCCACTTTCCGGACAGGCAGGCCCAATTGCCTTCCGGACACTACTCGGTTTTTGACTTCATGTCCTGCAATTCCTCCCTAAGGGGGAGGAAGGGGTTGTCTCCCCTTCTGGGGTGTGGCGCAGGAGGAGTTGAGATACGCTCCTTCCTTTCACCATTATCTCCTTTTTGAGATGCTTCAATTAGACTTAAAATAATGCCAGTAGGCTGACCTTGAATTGCAGCTCTGGGAATGCCTAGGGCTAATGCATTCCTCCACAATTAATTCCTCTGTTCTCGAGATTCTGTTTGGGGGGTTTTAAATTTATTTCCCTTCGATCTCGTTTCTGTTTCCCGTTTTATGGGTCTTACTTTGTGATCCCCTCCCCGGGGCTTCAGGTTTTGTTTTTCAGCTGGTGCATCGTCCCAGCCCATCTCACGGCTGTAGTTAACAATGCCGTGCATCAGTTCTGCCCAGGTAGGGAGCTGCTTGTGGGCATTTTGAGCGTTATCACCTAGTCCCTCATTGTGTTCTGTGTCTTTCTTGATCTCATCTCGTTTTGCAACTAAATGGGATTTAAGAATTGCCGGGGCTCCTCTAATCAGTGGTTTTAAGATTGCAAAATCTACTGTAGCAGACAGTGGGACATCATGGGACCCTCGTTTGTGCATGGCTTGTATACAGGCGGCTTTTGTGACGGCTGTAGAGAGCTCACTTAAAGATTTAATGGGAATTATGGAAGGTTCACCTCCCTCCATGCTGTCTATTCCTCCAGCCCAATAAGCTACTCGGCTGGTGATAGAATGAGGTGTATTTGTCGGGTCAGGTCCTAAATTTAAGAAAACTCCCGGACCCCAATAGCCGCTTGCTTCGTCCTCACTCAACATTATTCGGTCACCACCACTGAGGCATACTCGCCACAAGTATTCCGTTTCAGTTTCACCTGGTTTTCTGCTATATCTCTCTTGCAAACTTGTCAATTGCAACGGATCCCAGGGGATGGTTTGCGTAGTATGTCGCGGATGACCACCCCGAGGACCCACAGTTCTTTCCGTTTTAACAATGGGTCTGGCTTCATACTCAGGAGGATTTGTGGGGAACAAAGGGTTGTCGTCTTCTGACTCGCTATCATCGGGATCACCCCAGATGTCTCCATCCCAATCTTCAGGGGATACTATTAGTTTCCTAATCTGTACGATGTCGGGGGGGCGGGGAGCCTGTATAAGCATCATCTCGACCTTTTCTCCCAACTTTTGTCTTTTTTCCTTTTCCTCCTGTAACTGTTTCTGCAGTTGTTCAATTTTAAAAGATAGTAACAACTCAGTTGCCTTTCTACCTTCTATTTCTTTCTCTAGGTCCTGCTCCTTTTTATTTCTGTTGTCTCTTTCCTGATGTGCAGCTTCTAAGCAGGCACCTAGCATCTTGCAGATAATTCCTTTCTCTTTCCCATCTTTTGTGTGGCCTCTAGTTACTTTTAGGTGTTCTTCAATGGCTTCCCAATTATGCCAATTGTCACGAGTCCATTCTGCTGAGAATTTGGGACTCGGATTCACTCCATGCCTCCGTAAATAATCAGTGATACTACTTGCCATCCTGCCGACTACGCCAATTTGTCACAGATGGAGGGTGCACTTCACTCGCAAGAGAGAAGTAAAAATATAGTTTATTGATACAGAATAGGGAGTTAACAAAGTTCAATGCAACAGTGGTTTAACAAGATTCAATGGCGAGGTACACTTGATTATTTACTGCATAGAGGACAGGGTCAGACAAAACTGTCAGGGAGACCCTCCCGTTGAGTCATGAGGTTCGGAAAAGGATCCCCTTGCTTTCTAAACTCCTTCTCAGAGAGGAGTCTAGGTGCGGTTAGATCCAGTCCTAGTCCCAGACTTGGTCAACGGTTTATATCTAAAGGATTATATATGCGCAATCAATCCTTTATATCACTTAGCTAAGATTTAAAGTTTAGCATGCTATTAGTCACTTACCGAGGATCTGTTGCAGCAAGGAATCTCTCAACCTCAAGGAGTAACCTTGAGAGGCGTCCCTGCTCAAGGGGAGATCCTGGCGTGCAGCCTGCTGCCATGCAGGAGAGCTCAAAGGGCTCTTGGGCTGCTCACTATTTATGGGGATAAGATGATTGACTCATAGTCATATTTGCAAGCCAACCACAGGTTTTAGTTTCTTCGGTGGGTGCATTGCACAATAGCCCTAGGCTATTGTGTTGTTATCTGTCTCCTGAATCCACTTTGAGCCAGATGCAGCCATCATGACCACATGCATCCATTATGACCATTACGACTGGCGGTTATCACCTGAGCAGGGTTGCAGGAGGTAAAGGTCAGGGGCAGGGGAAGCACACCATCACACTCCACCCTGTGACTATAGTCAATTCATCTTATTCTCACAGAGTGGTGGTACGGTCACCTCTTGCCTCTGTGCCATAAATAGTATATTGATAATTTATGCGCTTACAGATCCACGGCAAGTAGACAGTGAAGTACTGCTATTTGCTATGTATTAGTTTGTATGTTTTGGGTGGTTGGAGTTGGGTTATTTGTTTTATCATGTACCAAACCTTTATATACAATATGATTATAAGCAATAGACATATTAAAGTTGGAGTTACTAAAATCACAACTGGGTGAAGCACGAAATTAAAAACTCCCATTGCTGTTGGTGACCATCCAAGAAGAGTTTCCCACCCATGGTGTTCTCCATCCTTCTTCACTCTTTCCAAGACATGGTGTATCTCTTCTGTATTATGATGAACAGTGATCAGAGTTTTGTGTCCATTGTTTCGGAAGCGTTCTAGCAGTTGACACAGGTCATCGTGTTGTAGTAGTTTCTTCACCAATGTAAGATTCATTCCAATGGAGGTAGGCAATAAATCTTGACTCAATGTATAATTGTAACCGAAGTAGTTAATTGATAACTTTTGTAATCAAGGGGGGGGGGTATAACATAGAATAGAGCATAATAAATCATGGTTATGAACAATGCTGCAATGTTCCCAGTACAGCCCCAGCCCATCTTGACAATAGGTCGAGGACTAGCTGCCCCACTAGAACAGTTGGTTTGTACTAGAATAGGAATAGGGGTAGCCAAGCATCAATCATATCGTTAGAAACCATGGACCATGGAGAAGGAAATGGGTTACATCAGCAAGGTGGGATTGGGCATGTGCAGAAAAAGGGGTCAACAAGGGGACACACCTGCACGACCACCAGAGACCACCGGAGACCCCCACAGAAGCCCCTCGGAGCTCTAGGACGCATGCGTAATGACCACGCAAATATGATAATTAGTTCTGGGAAATAGAATGAATATGCATGATTATTCCGGGAAATTTGATGTATATGTATGTGATTGAAGAATATAAGTTTTGGTTGATGCGAACTGTGGTATGCACGATAGGAGGAGCAATCCCCCGTGCATCCAGTGCTGCAATAAAGAATGCCTGCTTCTTAATGCTACATTGGTGTTAAGGAGTTTGATTCCCGATTTTGGTGACATAATTAGATTGTAACAGTTGATAAGATGTAACAGGAGCTGAATAATTGAAGTCACATCCCACAATTTTTGTAAAGTTACAAACACAAATATTTGAGCGATTGTTTGTATCTGCAGTAATGTTATTGTTGCCGTGAAAAGCCGAAATCAGGACTCAATAGTCGGGATGACTACTAAGCAGGTATTCTTTATTGCAGCGCTGGGCAGCACTGGGGATCGCTCCGCCACAAGTGCTCCGCCAGGTTAGCACAACACATCAGTTCATATACAGAAAAATCATACATATTCATCAGATTTCCTGAAAAGGGCAGTCTTATGGTGATGAGTTCCCAGAATTCATTTACATAGTCCAAGCATACGCAGTAAAATTAGGGTTAGGGTCTTTTCACCCTCCCGGTGGTCTTCCATAGTCTTCCTCACGTTGTCCGCTAGTTGAACTTTGGGCTTCCTTTGTCCATATATAGTCATTGAATTAGCTCCTGAGTTCCTGTTATCAGTTATTTAATTAGGAAGCCTAACGAGCTTGCTCAAGGCCTGCTTAGTCCTATCAGGTAAGAAGTTACAGGAAATGTCCTATCATCAACTCTGCTCAGCAGGTAACTAAAACTATCTTTGCAGGGGAAGAGAACAAAAGAGAACAAGGATGCAAGTGAAACTTAAAAAATGAAACTTAAAAAATAAGTCTATGTCTTAGTCAGGGATTGTCAGGGATTTAACCCTTTCATTCCCCCCTTTTCTTTTGAGGGCTTGTAGCTTACTTGCTACAGTCCTCAATATACAGTCTTACTACATCTGAAACGAAGCTTATTACAAAAACTACAATAAAATAAATAAAATTACTATTTAAATAGTAAGGCTCTTTAACTACGACTAGTAACATATTTCAAATCCTTTTAGGCCTAAAAGGGTGTTATCCTTAATTATTGTATGTTTGCAAAATTCATAATATTTCATCCTTTTCAAGGGTCTGAGTAAAATACCTTCCCGTTTCTACTTGATGCCTAATCTTGTTTCTTTTCCAATCACTGTACGTCTCTGCTGAATTCCGGTAACACCAAAGAAAACACTTAAGAAATACACAAACAAATATTCCTAAAATCGCCAAAGTAATTAATCCAATTAATAATTGTTTCGACCATCCAAAGTTGGGAAGCCAAGGAGTCGATTTATCCCATAAATCTCGAAGCCCCAATGAAGTATCATCCAAAGATACTTCCTGGAATATTCGTGTTTTCTCACAGAGTGCATTTAGATCTGCTTCTATCTGTTTATCTTTATTGATATATGCACAGCGACTGGTATTAATGATCATACATACACCTCCTTCTTTGGCAGTCAATAAATCTAATGCCATTCGATTTTGCAACACAACCTTACTGAGGGAAGATACTTCCGTCTGTAAATTTTTTATAGTATTTATGGTTAGATTTTCCATCTGCTCTAGAACTGCGGAAATATTTACCATGGCCTTTTCTAGCTCGCTTACTCCTAGCCACGGTAAGAACCATCTAACAAAGCTATGACATTTTGTTCCCCTAATTGCAAGTGGGTTGTCTTCTCGCTTAGCCCATCTCCAGGACGTTCTCAAAATACCTCTAGGTATTTGGGACTGATTATATATTCGATCCTGACTAACTAAACGACCTATGGTACACCTTCCCTACCATCCTGCAGGGAGTTGCTTTCTGCTGATACCATCACCACACAGCCACCAATACCCGTCGGGTAGTTTGCAGGGTCCGTCGGTGGCTGTGAGATTAGCTCCATAAAATGATCTTTTGCTTACCCATCCAACCAATGTATTTCTACTGGCATCCCACTTGGTAGGGCTATAGGTTTCATGTTCAATCCTGTCAAATTCCAAGTTCCTACTTCTACCGCAGTCTTGTTGATCCAATAATCATTCCACCCGTTCCTACAGGAACAGTTATGATATTTGTTGTCAGGGGGGCGGCACGGACAATTATTGGATCTTGCCTTCCATAGGCAACTATTATTGCTAACTAGAATCTGGGTGTTATTATCTAGTATCTGCAGGTCAAATCTTGGTCTGATCCCATAGCTTGAATTATCATAACTACAGTATCCTCCATCTCATTTTTTCCAAAATTCAGGCCAAGTATTATTGTCACAATTCCAATGAGTCGACCCTATGCCGTACAAAGGGAGTCTCATGTCACCTCTCGGTAGGGCAGTACAAATCCAACAATCCTTAGCCCCTGCGGCATTCGCTATCATCTGAATCGCATTATAATACAAGTTCTCGTTCCAAGCATCTACTGATAAGCTTAAAGTCAATAAAGTTATCGTCGTAACCGTAACTTCAAATCTCCAACGCTTTCGATGGTCCATCGTGGTTCAGAAGCTTTCTTTACTCAGGAGTAATGGATCCAAGCTGTCTGCTCTTTAATCTTGATTGCAGTGAAAGTGGTTAGCAACACCTGATAAGGTCCATTCCACTTCTCCTCCAATGGGTCACCTGAAAAATTCTTAACATAAACCCAATCTCCAGGGCTAAATGGGTGGATCGGGTGATCTAACCCTTTTGCTCTGGCTCCCAAAACAGTCTTACTAATCTTTTCCAATTGTTTTCCTAAGGATATAACATAATTTTGTAAATAATTATTTCCCAGCTGATTCAAATCTTCCCCTTGATATTTGGCCTGATATGGCCTCCCATATAATATCTCAAAAGGGCTCAGATTTTCTTTGGCCCTAGGTTTTACATGTCTCCGAAGTAGTGCAATAGGCAGTGCTTGATACCAATATAGGTTTGCTTCTTGACATATTTTAGCTATCTGTTGTTTTGTCATGTGGTTCATTTTTTCTACTTGCCCGCTGGCTTGTGGTCTGTAGGGTGTGTGTAATTGCCAATCGATTCCTAATAGCTTGCTGACCTGTTGCACTACTTCTGCACAAAAATGTGTACCCTTATCTGATGAAATGACCATAGGTACCCCGAATCGAGGTATTATTTCATGTAATAATACCTTAGTTACTTCTCTTGCTTTGTTTGTCCTACAAGGGAACGCCTCTGGCCATCCAGAAAAGGTGTCTGTAAGTACCAATAAGTATCTGTACCCCCCTTTTCTTGGAAGTTCAGAGAAGTCAATTTGCCAGTGGTCCCCTGGTACATTTCCTCTCCCAATACTTCCTAATTGTACCCAGTTACCTGTACTGGGATTATTTTTCAAACATATTTCACATTGCTGAGTCACCTGTTGAACTGTAGTATACAAATTTCTCCCTATTAATTTTTGATTTAAAAATTTATACAGGGAATCTGCCCCCCAATGTGTCTTATTCTGTTCTTCTTTAACAACTCCCCATACCTGTTTGGCAGGAATTATAATTCTGCCATCACTCAAGTGGGCCCATCCTTTGGAGGGAACCTGCCCTCCCATTTCTTCTATTAATTCTTTTTATCAGCCCTAGAATATGCAACATTTTCTTGGTCACCTAGGCTCCTACTTCTATTATACAGAATTAAGGTTAAAATCTTTTGCATTCTCTCTGCTGCCTGTTTAGCCTCATAATCAGCCAACCTATTACCTTTTTCCTGGTCAGCGTTACCCCTCAGGTGTCCTCGGCAGTGCATGATGGCGACTTTGGTTGGCAGTTGGACTGCTTCTAATAGGTGAAGGATTTCCTCAGCGTGCTTGATCTGTCTCCCTTGTGCGGTTAGTAGTCCTCGTTCCTTCCAAATTGCTCCGTGAGCGTGGACAACTCCAAAGGCATATTTGGAGTCTGTCCATATATTTATCTTTTTCCCTTTTGCCAATTCCAGGGCCCTAGTCAGGGCAATAATTTCAGCCTTTTGAGCTGATGTTCCAGCAGGTAACGATTGAGATTCAATTACTTTGCTTGCTGTTGTCACCGCGTACCCAGCCTTTCGAATACCTTGTCGGACGAAGCTGCTTCCATATGTGAACCAGGAGTCTTGTGCATCTTCCAGGGGTTCTTCTTTTAAATCTGGTCTGCTAGAATATACAGTCTCTATGGTTTCCAAACAGTCATGTATCAATGATTCAGATGTCACCCCACTGAGGAAAGAAGCTGGGTTCGTAACATTAGTCACTTCAATATGAACATCGTCTGGTTCAACTAGAATAGCCTGGTATTGTAAAAATCAGGATGGGGAAAACCAATGATTTCCTTTTTGTTCTAGTACAGCTGATGCTGTATGTGAAGCCAGCACTGTGATTTTTTGGCCTAAGGTAAATTTCCGGGCCTCCTGGATATTTAGTACTACAGCCGCCACAGCTCGTAGGCACCCTGGCCACCCTTTGCTTACTTCGTCAAGCTGCTTAGAAAAGTAGGCCACAGCTCTTTTGTAGAGTCCCAGTCGTTGAGCTAGGACTTCCAGAGCTATACCTTGTTTTTCATGGGAAAACAGCCAGAAGGGTTTAGTAACGTCAGGTAGGCCCAGGGCCGGGGCCTTCATCAGTTCCTTTTTAAGCGTTTTGAACGCATTTTGAGCTTCTCTGGACCAAATCAGTTGAGTGGGATTGTTTTTAAAAGTTCATACAAAGGTTTTACTACTATTCCATAATTGTAAATCCATAATCAACACCAACCTGCCATTCCCAAGAAGGTCCTGAGTTCCTTTACCGTTTGAGGGAGGGAGGTTCTGCAGATGGCTTCTTTTCGTTCCATTCCTAATTCTCGTTGTCCTCCAGATAGCTCGTATCCAAGGTAGGTTACTTGCTGTCGCAGCATCTGAGCTTTCTGTTGAGAGACTCGATACCCATTCAGGCCCAAAAAGTTCAACAAATTAATAGTCCATTGAATACAATCAGACTTTGTTTCAGTTGCTATTAATAAGTCATCCACATACTGTAGAAGAGTTCCGTCTCTGGAGGGAGGATCCCATGTCTCAAGTTCTCGTGCTAATTGGTTCTCAAAGATGGTTGGACTGTTCTTAAAACCTTGGGGTAACACTGTCCAGGTAAGTTGGGTTTTCCTACCAGTAGTAGGACTTTCCCATTCAAATGCAAATAGGTTTTGGCTCTCCTTGGCCAGAGGCAAGCAGAAGAATGCATCTTTCAAATCTAATACTGTAAACCATACCTGATTGTTTCGTAATTTAGTAAGTAAAGTATAAGGATTGGCCACCACAGGGTGTAAATCTTTAAAATTGATGGGTTTTAGAAAGAACACCTTTTCCTGTTGGCCAGTAGCTCCCACTACAGTCACAAAGTCTTTACTCACAGGTATCAATTCTTGATTTAAAACAGAGAAAGAAGCACCTGTGTCTACTAAGAATTCTACTTCTTTCTCTTGTTTCCCCAGACTTCTCTTAACCAGTGGATCTGCTAGGGTAGATTCCCCAGGTCCCCGTCAATTGGCCTCTGCTCCAGCAGTCAAGATTTGCGGGGTTCCTTTGAGTCTTGGACATTCGCTCCTCCAATGTCCTTCCTCTCGACAATATGCACATTGATTCTTTCCCAATACATTCCCCAGTCCTCCTCTGCTTCCAGAGGGCCTTCCCCTTTCTCGTCCTCTAAATCCTCCTCCATTCCAAATTCCTCTCTGTTCCAAGGCTGCCACCGTGCGGCGGGAGGTTAACACCACAATCCTTCTGCCACTCCGGGCGATTCCGCAAAGTAAAAACCATATCCGCACACATAACCTCATCCCATTTTCCTTCTCTCCGTAAGAACAGCATTAACTACAATATAGTATTATAATTTAAAGATCCATTAAAGGGCCATTTTTCACCATCTTCTAATTTGTGCAGGGGACACCACTGATTACAATATTTGACTAGTGTTTTCTTATTCACACTCGCACCTGGTTGTCCCCCTATCTCTTTCCAGGGTGCTAAGATACATTATAGGGGGCTTTTCTTTACAAGACCACCACTTTGCTGTCCCCCCATTCTACCTTACTGATTCTGTACTTCCGTTATTCTCCCACAGATTATTTTAATAACCTCAACCTGTCGCGCTTTATCCTCCCACTCTGACTACATTCCACAATTCTCACATTGAATATCTCGTCCAAATACAACCCATAAATTTTGGTCACAAATAAAACAATTTACGAGGAAAAGCCGTTCACATTCATTTTCAGGATGAGACACACAGGTCTCCAGGTTTTCCACACTCGCTTTGCAGTCACACCGCGTCTCAGTCACTCACCAGTCACACCAGAGTTAACTCAGCTCATTCACACTTAGTTGCCGATTACACAGTGCCTAACGAATATATCCAAATTCAATACCAATAAACCAATATCCGAGTTTGGTGCCAGTAAATCCGTACCACCAATAGTACAAACTCATGCGGGTTTCATAAGTGTACCAATACCAAAAGGCACGTTATTGCAGAAGTACAAGGCTTAACCCGTGCCTGTACCAACGTACTAAATACCAAATGTATACCCTCAGGCACTAGTAGCCTGGTATACGGCGCTCAGCGTAGGACGTCTCCTATGGCTTACGAGAACCTTCCAAATGACCGGTCCCAAATTCCAAAACAGAAAAACAGAAAGATTTAAGGAATACCTTTTTTCCTTTAGATGGTCCTTGTCTGCTCCCGCAGTGATCCGATTGAGGCAAGGAGTCCCTCTGGGAAATCCCGGGGGTACCCTAGGGAGTCCTGTTCTCAGCAGGTCCTGCAGCCGAGCAGAGCGGGTCCCATCTGGGGTGCCAAATTGTTGAAAAGCCGAAATCAGGACTCAATAGCCGGGATGACTATTAAGCAGGTATTCTTTATTGCAGCGCTGGGCAGCACTGGGGATCGCTCCGCCAGGTTAGCGCAACACATCAGTTCATATACAGAAAAATCATACATATTCATCAGATTTCCTGAAAAGGGCAGTTTTATGGTGATGAGTTCCCGGAATTCATTTACATAGTCCAAGCATGCGCAGTAAAATTAGGGTCAGGGTCTTTTCACCCTCCCGGTGGTCTTCCATAGTCTTCCTCACGTTGTCCGCTAGTTGAACTTTGGGCTTCCTGTGTCCATATATAGTCATTGAATTAGCTCATCAGTCCTTTGGCCTCGGAATGTTACAAGGGGGTCGATTTAAGCTAGTTCTTTGGTGCTTATCTTCGGCACAATCGTCCTGAGTTCCTGTTATCATTGATTTAATTAGGAAGCCTAACGAGCTTGCTCAAGGCCTGCTTAGTCCTATCAGGTAAGAAGTTACAGGAAATGTCCCACCATCAACTCTGCTCAGCAGGTAACTAAAACTATCTTTGCAGGGGAAGAGAACAAAAGAGAACAAGGATGCAAGTGAAACTAAAAAAAAAAATGCAAGTCTATGTATCACAGTAAGGTCTTAGTCAGGGATTGTCAGGGATTTAACCCTTTCATTATCTACAAATATAAAATCACAAAGGGTTCTCATACAAACACATCCTTATCCAATATATACAAGTACAGTTTCAGGGGCTTAATCTGGTTGTACTTCAAAATGGCAAACATTTTGTTCAGTGTCAAGACAAATGTCTTGGGCTTTGATGGTGTTACTCTCACAAATAAATCCTTGTTGTTCCTGTACAATGCATGCATTAACATCAACAGTTTGTTAGGGTTTGGAATATTAACATGAATACAGCATTTCCATCTCCCATCCTGTGGGGTGCAGTCAGAGAAAATAAAGACTTGTTTCAGTGGGGAGAGTCCGAACAGGTTACCCCATTAAGAAGAAGGAAAAATTCATCATGAACTAATTCTGTGTTTTGCACCACTGCTATCAGTAGCTTCCCAGGCAAGTGGGCCACGAGGTTTAGTTAAAGTCATAGGCACAGTACGGATGAATGGTAAATTGACCGTCACAGGCTGTCCTGGCTGTAATGTCGTCAGATATTCTCTTTTCCTAGTAGGTGGAGCATAAGCTCAATTTTTACAAAGAATGCTCGGCTTACAGGGCTTCCAGTAGGCCCATATTGATTATTTAATTGATGGAGTACTTTGGGAAGTCTCGTATCCTATTGAGCTTCCTGTGGTTTGAGATTCCTTTTCAATAAGTAGGAGTGATCGTGCCCCTGTACTCAGCACTGGTGAGGCCGCACCTCGAATACTATGTTCAGTTTTGGGCCCCTCACTACAAGAGAGACACTGAGGTGCTGGAGCATGTCCAGAGAAGGGCAACAAAGCTGGTGAAGGGTCTAGAGAGCAAGTCTTATGAGGAGCGGCTGAGGGAACTGGGGTTGTTTAGCCTGGAGAAAAGGAGGCTGAGGGGAGACCTTATTGCTCTCTACAACTACCTGAAAGGAGGCTGTAGAGAGGTGGGTGTTGGTCTCTTCTCCCAAGTACCAAGTGATAGGAGGAGAGGAAATGGCCTCAAGTTGCACCAGGGGAGGTTTAGACTGGATATTAGGAAATTTTACTTCACTGAAAGGGTTATCAAGCATTGGAACAGGCTGCCCAGGGAAGTGGTTGAGTCACCATCCCTGGAAGTATTTAAAAGACATTTGGATGAGGTGCTTAGGGACATGGATTAGTGGTGGTCTTGGTAGTGTTAGGTTTACGGTTGGACTCGATGATCTTAAAGGTCTTTTCCAACCTATACGATTCTGTGATTCTTTTATAAGCCATTAGCACTTTCTACCATCCCATTTGATTGAGGGTAGTATGGGGTGTGGAATACCCATCTAATTCCCTCTTGTTTTGCCCAGTCTTGCACTTCCTAACACGAAAAGTATGAGCCATTATCACTCTGGATAACATCAGGAGTAGGTAGACTTGAGAACCAAAATGATAGCCCTCGCACTGTATTTCGCCCATCGGCTTTCCGACATTTAGTTGCCATAAGCAAGCTGGAGACTACTTCCACTCCTCTAAGGATGTATCGATATCCTGCAGAGGATTTGAATGGTCCGATATAATCAATTTGCCATGTAGATGTCCTGGTTTCGGCTGGGATAGAGTTAATTTTCTTCCTAGTAGCTGGTATAGTGCAGTGCTTTGGATTTTAGTATGAGAATGATATTGATAACACGCTGATGTTTTGGCTGTCGCTAAGCGGTATTTACATTGGTCAAGGACCTTTTTTTTTTTTTTTTCCCCAGCTTCTCATGCTCTGCCAGGCGCCCAAGAAATGGGAGGGGGCACATCCAGGATAGTTGATCCAAACTGACCAAAGGGCTATTCCATACCATATGATGTCATGCCCAGTATATAAACTGGGGGAGTTGGCCGGGGGGTTGCGATCGCCGCTCGGGGACTGGCTGGGCGTCGGTCGGCGGGTGGTGAGCGGTTGTATTATTTTTTTTTTTTTTTTTTTCCCTTTCCCTTTTCTTTCCCTCCCTTGGGTTTTGTTCCTCTTTCTCTCTCATTGTATTCCTTCTCATTATAATTCATTATTATTATTATTATTATTATTATTATTATTATTATTATTATTATTATTTTGTTCCAATTATTAAACTGTTCTTGTCTCAACCCACGAGTTTTCTTACTTTTGCTCTTCCGATTCTCTCCCCCATCCCACCGGGGGGGAGTGAGAGAGCGGCTGTGTGGTGCTTAGTTGCCAGCTGGGGCTAAACCACGACAGTCCTTTTTGGCGCCCAACGTGGGGCTCGAAGGGTTGAGATAATAACAGATTAACCAGAGTGTATTAAGGAATTCAGATCTGTTAGTAGTTGTGGGACGTGATATTGATCCATCTGTTCCTAGCATTGGTTTACCTGATCTGCACCATGCTCATTTTTTTGCTGTACATGTTAAAGATCGGTGTTGGTTTTTGCAGTTTGCTGTGCTCTGCTATGATTGGTGATGTTTGGCCTGTGAGATTTGTTATTAAAACAGTGACCTTGGGTTTATTTTGGTATCTAAGTGCTGTACTGAAACCGTTATTGTATGTCGGGTATCAGCTTATGGAGACAATTCGCAATTATACCTCTGCCTCTGAGAGGTTTTTTATGGAGGAAATGCAGAATTGTACCTTCACTACTTTCTTCTACAATGCTTCCTCCTTCATTACAATAACTTTTCAGTATTTTGAACAACCTTGGGTAGTTAAGATACTTCTATTGGTATTGCTTGGGAATATTGTTTCGATCTTGTCCAAGGTTAGTAAGCAATTTAAGAACATAATTCAGAGATCTGCCCCAAGGCTGGATAGTTATGAGTGGCAGGGTGTATGGGATAGCATGGGCAAATGCCTAGGACGGTGGGCACCTCCAGTGTTTTGGAACTTCACCCCTGAACAAGTGCAGAATCCTGAAAAATTAGTAGACTATTTGGAAAAAGTATGCTGTCACCCTGGCAATTCTAGGGAGACGCAAATCACTGCAATGTGCTGGGGTCTGGCCCATGCCTACCGAGCCCTGTTCAACACTATTCAGTACCCTCAAGGATCCGGTGGCAAAATGCCAGGCACTGCAGCTGCTCCAGCCCCCCCTGCGACAGGCGCTGCGGCTGTTCCGACTGCCCCTGCGACAGGCGCTACGGCTGTCCCGATTACCCCTGCGACAGGCACTACGGCTGCTCCAGCCCCCCCTGCGACAGGCACTGCGGCTGTTCCGACTACCCCTGCGACAGGCACTGCAGTTGCAGCTGCTCCGGATAACTCCGTTACAAGCATTGCGGTTCAAACAGGGAACGAACCCGTGTCAGTATCAGTCGCCCCTATACATAAAAAGAAATCCTGGAAGCGAAAGTCAGCTCGTTTAGAAAGGGAAGATGAAAGAGCAGGGCTATCACAGGGAGAGGAAGAGGAAGAACTCGTAAATGAGACAGAAACCACCCGATCCCTATCCCTAAGTGAGCTGCGAGATATGCGAAAAGATTTCAGCCGTCGTCCAGGGAGCACATTGTCACCTGGCTGCTCCGATGCTGGGATAGTGGGGCCAGTAGCCTGGAATTGGAGGGTAAGGAAGCCAAGCAGCTGGGATCTATTTCTAGGGAAGGGGGCATTGACAAAGCAATTGGAAAAGGGGAACCAGCCCGCAGCCTCTGGAGGCGACTCCTGTCAGCTATAAAAGAAAGATATCCCTTCAAGGAAGATGTTGTATATCGCCCTGGGAAATGGACCACCATGGAAAAAGGCATCCAGTACCTGAGGGAATTAGCTGTGCTGGAAGTGATTTATAGTGACCTGAACGACGTGCGGTCACCCACAGATCCAGATGAGGTCCAGTGCACAAGACCTATGTGGCGGAAGTTGGTACGAAACGCACCACCGTCGTGTGCCAACTCATTGGCAATACTGACCTGGAAAGACGGAGACGGTCCAACAGTGAATGAAGCTGCTAGTAACCTCCGGGAATATGAAGAAAGTATCTCTTCCTCCCTTGTCTCAGCTGTGGAGAAACTGTCCCAGGAGTTCCAACGGTTCAAAGAAGATATGTCCTACTCCCCACCTATACGGACCAGTGTCTCAGCTATTAGGAGTCAGCGTTCCTCTGCTCAAGAGAGAGGATATAGAGGGTACACACCACGGGGCACCCTATGGTTTTACCTGCGTGACCACGGAGAGGACATGAGGAAGTGGGATGGAAAACCTACCTCAACCCTAGAGGCACGGGTACGTGAGTTGCAAGGAAAAACAATCACCAAAGGGGGTTCTTCCAGGAAAATTGCTGCTCCGGTTTCCAGTGGGCAGTTCCCCAGGCAGAGTAAAAGGGCTGATCTTACTCTTGATTTTAATGAAGAAACTCCTGACTCGTATATACAAGAAATGGGTAATGAATATTATGACCAGAATTAGGGGGGCCCTGCCTCCAGCCATGTGGAGGAAAGGGACAACCGGGTTTACTGGACTGTGTGGATTCGATGGCCTGGCACATCAGACCCACAGGAGTATAAGGCTCTAGTAGACACCGGTGCACAGTGTACCCTAATGCCATCAAGCTATATCGGGGCAGAACCCATCTGTATTTGTGGAGTGACAGGAGGATCCCAACAGCTGACTGTCTTGGAGGCTGAAGTGAGCCTAACTGGGAATGAGTGGCAAAAGCACCCCATTGTGACTGGCCCTGAGGCTCCGTGCATCCTTGGCATAGACTACCTCAGGAGAGGGTATTTCAAGGACCCAAAAGGGTACCGGTGGGCTTTTGGTATAGCTGCCTTGGAGACGGAGGAAATTAAGCAGCTATCTACCTTGCCTGGTCTCTCAGAGGACCCTTCTGTTGTGGGGTTGCTGAGGGTTGAAGAACAACGGGTGCCAATTGCTACCACAACGGTGCACCGGAGGCAATATCGTACCAACCGAGACTCCCTGATTCCCATCCATAAACTGATTCGTCGACTGGAGAGCCAAGGAGTGATCAGTAAGACTCGCTCACCTTTTAACAGTCCTATATGGCCAGTGAGAAAGTCTAATGGAGAGTGGAGACTAACAGTAGACTATCGTGGCTTGAATGAAGTCACGCCGCCCCTGAGTGCTGCTGTGCCGGACATGCTGGAACTTCAATACGAACTGGAGTCAAAAGCAGCCAAATGGTATGCTACAATTGATATTGCTAATGCGTTTTTCTCAATCCCTTTGGCAGCAGAGTGCAGGCCACAGTTTGCTTTCACCTGGAGGGGTGTTCAGTACACCTGGAATCGACTGCCCCAGGGGTGGAAACACAGCCCTACCATTTGCCATGGACTGATCCAGACTGCACTGGAACAGGGCGAAGCTCCAGAACATCTGCAATACATTGATGACATTATCGTGTGGGGCAATACAGCAGAGGAAGTTTTTGAGAAAGGGAAGAAAATAGTCCAGATCCTCCTGAAAGCCGGTTTTGCCATAAAACAAAGTAAGGTCAAGGGACCTGCACAGGAGATCCAGTTTTTAGGAATAAAATGGCAAGATGGACGTCGTCAGATCCCAATGGATGTGATTAACAAAATAACAGCCATGTCTCCACCAACTAGCAAAAAGGAAACACAAGCTTTCTTAGGCGTTGTGGGTTTTTGGAGAATGCATATTCCAAATTACAGTCTGATCGTAAGCCCTCTCTACCAAGTGACCCGGAAGAAGAATGATTTCAAATGGGGCCCTGAGCAACGACAAGCCTTTGAACAAATTAAACGGGAGATAGTTCATGCAGTAGCCCTTGGGCCAGTTCGGGCAGGGCAAGACGTAAAAAATGTGCTCTACACTGCAGCTGGAGAGAATGGCCCTACCTGGAGCCTCTGGCAGAAAGCACCAGGGGAGATGCAAGGTCGACCCCTAGGGTTTTGGAGTCGGGGATACAGAGGATCTGAGGCCCGCTATACTCCAACAGAGAAAGAGATATTAGCAGCATATGAAGGGGTTCGAGCTGCTTCAGAAGTGGTTGGTACTGAAGCACAACTCCTCTTGGCACCTCGACTGCCGGTGCTGGGCTGGATGTTCAAAGGGAGTGTCCCCTCTACACATCATGCAACTGATGCTACGTGGAGTAAGTGGGTTGCACTGATCACACAACGGGCTCGGATAGGAAACCCCAATCGCCCAGGAATCTTGGAAGTAATTATGGACTGGCCAGAAAGCAAAGGTTTCGGAATATCGCCAGAGGAGGAGGTGACGCGTGCTGAAGAGGCCCCACTGTACAATAAATTGCCAGAAAATGAGAAGCAGTATGCCCTGTTCACTGATGGGTCCTGTCGTATTGTAGGAAAGCATCGGAGGTGGAAGGCTGCTGTATGGAGTCCTATATGACAAGTGGTAGAAACTGCTGAAGGAGATGGTGAATCGAGCCAATTTGCAGAACTAAAAGCCATTCAGCTGGCTTTAGACATTGCTGAACGAGAAAAGTGGCCAGTGCTCTGTCTCTATACTGACTCATGGATGGTGGCAAATGCCCTGTGGGGGTGGTTACAGCAATGGAAGCAGAACAATTGGCAGCGCAGAGGCAAACCCATCTGGGCTGCAGCATTGTGGCAAGATATTGCTGCCCGGGTAGAGAACCTGATTGTAAAAGTACGTCACATAGATGCTCATGTACCCAAGAGTCAGGCCACTGAGGAACATCAAAACAACCAGCAGGTGGATCAGGCTGCTAAGATTGAAGTGGCTCAGGTGGATCTGGACTGGCAACATAAGGGTGAATTATTTATAGCTTGGTGGGCCCATGACACCTCAGGCCATCAAGGAAGAGATGCAACATATAGATGGGCTTGTGATCGAGGGGTGGACTTGACCATGGACACTATTGCACAGGTTATCCATGAATGTGAAACATGCGCTGCAATTAAACAAGCCAAGCGGTTAAAGCCTCTGTGGTATGGAGGGCGATGGCTAAAATATAAATATGGGGAGGCCTGGCAGATCGATTATATCACACTCCCACAAACCCGCCAAGGCAAGCGCTATGTGCTTACAATGGTGGAAGCAACCACCGGATGGCTGGAAACATATCCTGTGCCCCATGCCACCGCCCGGAACACTATCCTGGGCCTTGAAAAGCAAGTCCTGTGGCGACATGGCACCCCAGAAAGAATTGAGTCAGACAACAGGACTCATTTTCAAAACAGCCTCATAGACACCTGGGCTAAAGAGCATGGCATTGAGTGGGTATATCACATCCCCTATCATGCACCAGCCTCTGGGAAAATTGAACGATATAATGGACTGTTAAAGACTACACTGAGAGCACTGGGTGGTGGGACATTTAAACATTGGGATACACATTTAGCAAAGGCCACCTGGTTAGTCAACATTAGAGGATCTGTCAATCGAGCTGGCCCTGCCCAATCAAAACTTTTACACACTGTAGAAGGGGATAAGGTCCCTGTAGTACACATAAAAAACATACTGGGGAAGACAGTTTGGGTTACTCCTGCCTCAGGCAAAGGCAAGCCCATTCGTGGGATTGCTTTTGCTCAAGGACCCGGGTGTACTTGGTGGGTAATGCGAAAGGATGGGGAAGTCCGCTGTGTACCTCAAGGGGATTTGATTTTGGGTGAGAATAGCCAATGAACTAAATGGTATGATGTTAATTGCTATATAATACTGTGTGTCATCACTTTTATGGTTATTATACACCATATCAATGGTATTTCAATAAGGATCACCCAGATTAGTGAAAAATGAACTTCGATGAAAGCAAGCAAAGTGCAGAAGTGATGGAACCAGAACTGGCTTCAGCATCCAGAACAATCCAGAACAATTCAGATTCAGAACAATCCAGCACCATGCAGCATCTCTTCTGCCCTGAAGGACTATTATGACAGATGAAGCCCAAAGTCATGAACTAAATGACCTTAATAAACATTTTAGAAGTATGACTCATAGACCAAGGGAATGATAATTGTGTGTACATATATATATATATATATATATATCAAGAGACAGGAAAAAAAATGGTGGTGATTAATTGTATTAGAAAGGGTAGAACCTGGGCATGACGTAAATGGTATAGAATAAGGGGTGGATACTGTCCTGGTTTCGGCTGGGATAGAGTTAATTTTCTTCCTAGTAGCTGGTATAGTGCAGTGCTTTGGATTTTAGTATGAGAATGATATTGATAACACGCTGATGTTTTGGCTGTCGCTAAGCGGTATTTACATTGGTCAAGGACCTTTTTTTTTTTTTTTCCCCAGCTTCTCATGCTCTGCCAGGCGCCCAAGAAATGGGAGGGGGCACATCCAGGATAGTTGATCCAAACTGACCAAAGGGCTATTCCATATATGGTGTCATGACATATGATGTCATGCCCAGTATATAAACTGGGGGAGTTGGCCGGGGGGTTGCGATCGCCGCTCGGGGACTGGCTGGGCGTCGGTCGGCGGGTGGTGAGCGGTTGTATTATTTTATTTTATTATTTTTTTTTCCCTTTCCCTTTTCTTTCCCTCCCTTGGGTTTTGTTCCTCTTTCTCTCTCATTGTATTCCTTCTCATTATAATTCATTATTATTATTATTATTATTATTATTATTATTATTATTATTATTATTATTTTGTTCCAATTATTAAACTGTTCTTGTCTCAACCCACGAGTTTTCTTACTTTTGCTCTTCCGATTCTCTCCCCCATCCCACCGGGGGGGAGTGAGAGAGCGGCTGTGTGGTGCTTAGTTGCCAGCTGGGGCTAAACCACGACAGTAGACCATAAAGCTTTCCCTTCATTGATATGTAAAGGTGGTGCTTTAGCAGGATGATCTGCTTGTAGTTTCAATCTACACTGGGGACATTCTGTAAGAATAGTTTCACAAGTTTTTCTATTTATAGGCCAGCCTTTACTCTGTGCAGCAAAGTAAAGTGCTTCTTTACCTGTGTGGCCGAGGTTTTGATGTAACCATTCTCCCAATCGATACCACTCAGGATTTAAGGTGATTTTCCTAATTGTAGTTAGCTCATCTACCTTTTGATTCCACTTTGTGGCTGGTTGATTATCTTTAGCATGAGCTTTTACCCATCCCATCTTGAAAGGTGTTTTCCTGGCTATATCTAGTAATAATTGCCAGTCTTTGTTTCTCCAAACTGGGGATCTATTCACTTCCCAATTCAAGGTTTCCCATTGACAGAGCCACTGTGTGGCACCGGCCCACACAGCATAAGAGTCTACATATATGATTTTTGCTCCATTCTGTGCTGCCAAAACAACTGCTCTTATTTCTCCTACTTGTGCACTGCCTTCACCTTCTTCTACTACTTGTTTGCCGGTGGTAATATCTAATGCAACGGCCTTATATTGCCATTTACCGTTTACCCTTTTTGCTGAAGCATCTGTAAACCAAATGTTTTCTGTTGGTGTACCCTCAGTGAGGGGCAGTGCATCTAGAATGGGTGAAGGTTTAAAAGGTTGTTGTAATGCTAAAGGATCTGTGTTTATGTGTAACCAGATGTAACCAAAATGATTAGTTCGTTCTTTGTAACTAAGCAACATAGAGATAGGAGCAGGTTAGACAATGCTTTAATATTGTGTTTGTACACCTATGGCTATGGATATGCTACTATGCCCAAAGACAATTGGACGAGGAGTAGTACGGTCATGCTGCTATGTTCCCAGTACAGCCCCAGCCCATCTTGACAAAGAGTTGAGGGTGGTTAGAATAATTGGTTTGTGTTAAGGGTGCCAAATCATTGTTAGGGACCATGCACCATGAAGAAGGAAAACGGGTTACATAAGCAAGGTGGGATTGCGCATGTCCAGAAGAAGGGGTCAACTAAAGGACACACCTGTACGACCACCAAGGACCACCAGAGACCCCCACAGAAGCCCCTCGGAGCTCAAGGACGCACGCGTAATGACCATGCAAATATGATAATTAGTTCCAGGAAATACAATGAATATGCATGATCGTTCCGGGAAATTTGATGCATATGTATGTAACTGGACAATATAAGCTTTGGTTGATGTAACCTGCGGTATGCACGCTAGGTGGAACGATCCCCCGTGCATCCGGCGCTGTAATAAAGAATGCCTGCTTCTTAATACTACATTGGTGTTAAGGAGTTTCATTCCCGATTTCAGTGACAGTTTTGGCGACCCAGATGGGACCCTGCTTCTGAATTTCGACAGATCTGAGGGATCGCAGGACCTCCAGCCGGCACCGAGGGATTCTCGGGGAGAACCTCTGATCCCTGGACCGAAGAATTCTGAGCAAGATCCCCTGGAACAAGGTAATAAGGCATTCTTCTAACGGGTAACAGAACTTTAGGTAGGATGTGGGTTAGAGTCCCTCTCTGGGCAGTACGTGGGGTTAGAGTCCCACTTTAGGTAGGATGTGGGTTCAGGTCCCACCAAAGGTAGGACGTGGGTTAGAGTCCCACCAAGCCTGCTCGTAAGGCGTGGCGAAAGCTACGCAGGGTTGGGCTAAGAGGTACCTCGGTTGGTAAGTCTCTGCTAGGCAAAAGCCTGTGGAGCGGGGCCCAAGGGGGAGTCTTCAATGGGGGGTTGAAGTCTCCAAGGTTGGGATTTCTGGCAGGGGGCTGGCATCCCAGAGGGAGCTCCAACAAGGGTTGGGGTCCCTCTGACTAGTGCCTGTGATAGTGCACAATCACAAGCACCAGTCTTTTGGGAGATGGGTACATTTCCGAGTAAGAAACCCATCCCACAAAGAATACCTTTGGGATGTATTTTAAAACATTGGAAAGATCTGGGGAGGTGATCCTTTGACTCGGAAACAATTAATTGAATATTGCAATCATTGGTGGCCAATGCATACCTTGGAAGGTGGGGAGAGATGGCCAAACGATAGTCCATCGCAATATAATACCATCTTGCAATTAATGTTATTTTGCAAAAGGGAAGGTAAATGGGATGAAATACCTTATGAGGTATTTATTTTTTTTTGCTTTGAGAAATCATCTGGAGTGGCAAAAACAGTGTGGGATTATCCTGCAAGATTCTATGGTATTGACTTTGGAAAAAACAGGGAAGGAATAAGAGTTTAAGATGATGTTGCTCTGCCTGTATGTCGTGGTTTAGCCCCAGCCGGCAGCTAAGCACCACGCAGCCGCTCGGTGGGATGGGGGAGAGAATCGGAAGAGCAAAAGTAAGAAAACTCATGGGTTGAGATAAGAACAGTTTAATAATTGGAACAAAATAATAGTAATAATAATAATTAATTATAATGAGAAGGAAAACAACGAGAGAGAGAGAGAAGAACAAAACCCAAGGGAGGGAAAAAAGGGGGAAAAAAATGATAATAATAATAATTTTTAAAAAATGATACAACTGCTCACCACCCACCGACTGACGTCCAGGCAGTCCCCGAGCAGCGATCGCTATCCCCCGGCCAACTCCCCCAGTTTATATACTGGGCATGACATCATATGTCATGACACCATATATGGAATAGCCCTTTGGTCAGTTTGGATCAACTATCCTGGATGTGCCCCCTCCCATTTCTTGGGCACCTGGCAGAGCATGGGGAGCTGAAGGAAAAAAAAAAAAGTCCTTGACCAATGTAAACACCGCTTAGCTACAGCCAAAACATCAGATTGTTATCAATATTATTCTCATACTAAAATCCAAAGCACAGCACTATACCAGTACTAGGAAGAAAATTAACTCTATCCCAGCCGAAACCAGGACACTGTAGCATTGGAAAAGGGAATGTCCCAAAGTGAGAGAATTGGATCCTTCGCTACAGGCAATTAAGTTGATGACTTTGAATGATGAGGACTGAAGGAGACCGGGGGAGTCAACCCCAGCTGAATGCCTGGTTACATTAAATCTGGGGAATGATGAAGTAGAATTTTTTGTTTATATAGGGGCAACACATTCGGTATTAAATATATGCGAAAGGAGGTTAGTCCTAAAACTATAAGTGTTGTTGGGGGAGCAGGGTGGAAGGAAAATCGGCCATTTTTACAACCTTTGAAATTCAAATTGGGAAAGCAATGGGTAATTCATCAATTTTTGTATATGCCAGAATGTCCATCATCTTTGTTAGGAAGAGATATATTGAGTAAATTGAATGCACAAAATAATTTTTAAAAAATGGGGAGACTCAGCTGTTAATACCTGAATCAAAAGCTGTGGAAGCGAGAATTCTTATGTTACAGAACACACCAAGACCGAAGGAAGAAATTCCTGCAGAAGTGGAGGATGCAGTAACACCCTTGGTATGGGCTAGTGGAATCCCAGGTCGGTCTAAATTGGCGGAACCAGTAAAAGTTGTTCTAAAATCTGGAACTAAACCGGTAAGACAAAACCAGTATCCTATTAAGTGGGAAGCTAGAAAGGGGCTGGAAGAATTAATAACGAAATTTTTGAATTATGGATTATTGATAGAGTGTGAATCAGAATATAACACCCCGATATTGCCAGTGAAAAAGCAAAATGGCAAGGAATATAGGTTAGTTCAAGATTTAAGAGCCATAAATCAGATTGTTCAAGACATTCACCCAGTAGTAGCTAACCCATATACCTTGCTGACATCCTTAAAAGAAAAACATAAGTGGTTTACTGTACTTGATCTCAAGGATGCTTTCTTCTGCATACCTCTAGACAAAGATAGCCAGGCAATATTTGCCTTTGAATGGGAAAGCCCCACCACTGGATGCAAGACACAACTCACCTGGACGGTGCTACCTCAAGGGTTCAAAAATAGTCCTACAATATTTGGTAATCAGTTGGCAAAGGAATTGGAAGTGTGGAAAAAAGAAAATTCAGAAGGAATAATATTGCAGTATGTAGATGACATCTTGATAGCAGCAGAGACTCGAGAGGAATGTTTACAAGTGACCATCAGCTTGTTGAATTTTTTGGGACAAGCAGGATACCGAGTATCAAAAAGCAAGGCCCAGATTGGGAAAGAGACTGTGATATATTTAGGCTTTGAAATTTCGCAAGGACAAAGAAGATTGGGAGCAGGCAGAAAGGAAGCAATTTGTCAAGTTCCAGAACCCAGAATGACACGGGAATTGCAGACATTTTTGGGTATGGTTGGGTGGTGTCGATTGTGGATCCTCAATTATGCAGCTTTGAAAGGATCCCAGGAGAATCACCTGTTGTGGACACCTGAGTGTTGGACAACTTTTAAAACTCTGAAGAAGGCTTTGATGTCCGCACCTGCGTTAGGACTCTCAGATTTAGCAAAGCCTTTTGAATTGTTTGTACATGAGCGATAACATCTTGCTTTGGGTGTGTTGACTCAAAAATTAGGAACTTGGAAACGGGCCATTGGGTATTTTTCTAAGCAATTGGATAATGTCAGCAAGGGATGGCCTGGATGTTTGCGAGCGGTGGCAGCAACTGTACTCTTAATCCAAGAAGCAAGGAAATTAACCATGGGGCAGAAAATTAATGTTTATGTCCCACATATGGTAATTTCTGTCTTGGAGCAAAAAGGGGGGCATTGGCTGTCCCCGAGCCGCATGCTCAAATACCAGGTCACTCCCTTGGAACAGGATGATGTGGAACTTAAAACTACAACAGCAGTGAACCCAGCAATGTTTTTGAGCTCGGAAATGGGTGAGTCTTTGCACCATGAGTGTTTGCACACTATTGAACAGGTATATTCTAGCAGACAGGACCTGAAGTACGAACCACTGCCTAATCCTGATTTGGAGCTCTTTACGGATGGAAGCAGTTTTGTCCGAGATGGAAAATGAATGGCGGGGTATGCAGTGGTCACCACCACCCAAGTGATGAAAGCTGAAGCTCTCCCTGTGAATACATCAGCACAGAAAGCAGATTCACACACATGGAGCTATCTGGAAGGAAAGAGGACTGTTGTCAGCTCAAGGATCTCCCATTAAATATAAGGAAGAAATTCTTCAACTCCTCCAGGACATCCAGCAGCCCAAGGAAGTAGTGGTAATGCATTGTAAAGCACATCAATTTGGACAAACCGTGGTAAATGTGGGCAACCGATTGGCTGATAAAACTGCTAGAGGCAGCGGAGCAAAGCATCCTAGTAGTGTGAAAACCTATGCATATGGAATGATATACTGTGTAAATGAACCTAGATCTGTGTAAATTGGTATGCACGTTAGACGGAAGGATCCCCCGTGCATCAAGCGCTGCAATAAAAAGAATTCCTGCTTCTTAATGCTACATTGGTGCTAAGAGGTTTATTTCCGATTTTGGTGACACCGGTAGGCCCTTGTTGCCATAGTCCCCACCAATATCCCTTCTCTCCCACCTGGATATGTAGTGAGAGGGGCCACATAGGGTGCATGGGTCCCAATGATTGAAATACATTCACATTTTCCTTTAAAAGCTCCATGGCCTCTTCATGTTGTGGAGTCCATTCCCAGACTGTAATTTTCTTTAGTAAGTTATAGAGTGGTCATGATATTATACTAAATCCCGGAATATGTGCCCTCCAAAATCCTGATGTTAAAGATGCATCTGTATGAGGTAAACTGTGGGGCCAAAGGGGTGGTGTCCCTGTTTCCCATTTTCCCCAGGAGTCCACACACAACTGATCCTTCAATACATCCATACCTAATATATTACAGGGAACTAGAAGTAAGGTCAGGCGGACTGTCTGTCCATTAGACAGCATTAGTTCAGCCCTGACCAGTGGGTGGGTAGTGACTTGTCCATTAACGCCTAAAATAGAAACTAACTGCTTCCTAAGTGGAAGCTGTCCTTTGAAAGTGTCCTTATCTACCATCGATATTTGGGCTCCTGCCTCAATGACGAATGTTGTAAATGTCTCATCCCACTCGGTGGGTTGCAAGAGAGGTGAATCTTTTCGATTCCCCGACTGTTTGTGTACCGACAAAAGCAGATCTCTGCTCGGCAGAGCAGCGTGGTCGGTAGAGTCACGACAATGACCCAGAGGAACAGTCTGGCCAGCAACTTTATTAACTGGCGAATTTCCACAAATGGACAAACTTAACCAACTGGCGAGCTCAACGAACGAACAAAGGCAACGTGGCAATGGAGCTATTTTCCAGGCAACCCGTCACAATTTTTCCCAAACTTGCATATATATTGGAAGAGCAGAGGAAGAGAGAAGCGAGAAAAGGAAAGGAAGAGAGAGGAGGAAAGAGAAAGAAAACGTATCACCACCCTTGGATCCCGCGATGACGATGACAGACGTGGCAATCCTCCAGTGGTGGGCGTGCGCTTCCCGGGGGGGGGGGGGGCACGTCTTTTATAGGCTAATCCCCGCCCCTTCAGGACTTACATGGTTCTTGTTCTAGAAAGTTCTCAATCTTCTGCGCAGGCACTGGGGGAGGGGGGTGGTCGCGAGGGGTCTCTCAGGCGGTTGCAAGCCCCTTCCTCAGATCAACTGTGTGACCTCTGGCCATACACGGTAAGGTCTGGCAGAACCCGGAACCGCGCATCCTCCGACGCGCTCTCCACGTTGGCGGAGCTTCCTTGATTTAGTCTTCCAGGGTGGTGATATGAACATAGTGAACAGCAGGAGAAAAGAGAATGAAAGCAGAAGCAAGCAGATAAACAATAGCTATGCCAGTCATAAGGAACAGAAATCAGGGTTATTCCAATTTGAATTAACCATTTCCCTCACCCCGTGAGTCCCCAGGATTGTAGGAGGGAAGCGAACCAAGATCCGGGTACATGCCCATCAAAACAGTCTTTCGGCTGGAGTGATCAAAATAGTTCGGCAGCTTGGTCGGCAATTTCTTTCATTTTGGTCCATGCTGCCTCTATAGTAGTACTGACGTTGTGAGTGTAGTAGTAGTAGAGTGCAGTAGTAGAGTGCAGTAGTACTGGAGTTGTGAGATGGACAATGTTATACAACATTCTCCATCACTTAAATTCAGCATCGAGTTTTTTGGGGCTTCTGCCACTTCCCAGCGCACTCACCAGGGAAGGGCGGTGAAACTGAAAACACGAGATGGGCATAAGGATGGGACGACTAATCCACATTTCAGACCAGCGTGATATTTCAGTGTTAAGCAGGAATAAAATTTCCTGTTAGAACATCCCCAAACTAGTCCCAAGGGGGCCGGGGATATGCTAATTTTACAGGTATGTCAGGTTTTGCAGTGAGTGGCAGGCTCTGCAAAGGGTAGTGTGTACAGGGTATGCCACAATACTTGACTCTACCATAAGTCTTGTTGCACCGAACATCCCGGTTTCTAGATCTGCGGGAAGGATAACCCCAACAAATACACATGTCCCTTATCAGAACCCTTAACCTTTCCAAGAGCCAGGTTTTTTGGGGGGGGGCCCAGGACCAGTGTTATAGTTAAGAGCTTTTCCAAGTTATACATAATATTGGGTAATGCAACAAAAACCACCACCACCACCAACAACAACAAATCTCAATCCTTGTTCGGTTGACTGGGGAAGGGCAACACATATCCCTTGGTCGGTTCTATTCCAGATTGTAGTAAACACATGAATTGGTTCCCACCATTCCAAGCTTCTAAGGAATATGGTTTCCACTTCCCCCATGTCCTCTTTTCCCGGGGGAGAGGAGGACCACCGTCCACGTGAAAAATCGTAAATACATATTAGGACTATTATTACAACATTGGCAGTATTCATTGAGGTCCGATGCTCCTCCAACGAGATCGCTATGTTTTAGCAGGTGACGGTCTGGTTCTCCCCCTGCAAAAGAAAATGAAAGCTCGGTCCCCTTTCGGACCGGTTTTAAAAGCAAGGGATTATCAGGAGGTCTTCCGACGGGTAGGCCTTTTAAAAGCCGATTGTCTAATCCGGTTCTCCTAACCACAGCTTTACCCCTTTGTTCCCCTCCGGAGATTACCACATTGCAGCTATAATTGATCAGCTCCTGCACAACCCCTCCCCAGGTGAGGGGGAATTCCGCCGGAGTGGGCCGCGTTTGTCTTCTCCCTGGCATTAGCATTTCTGTTAAACACTCCTGAATTGGGAGCGCGACCCTTAGACGGTCCTGGATTTGTAGGGCATGTAGCTTCAGGGGGTCAGGGAGGCCCTTTATCAGGGGTTTCATTGGATTGGGGTTGGCTTCTAGCAACATTGGGGAGGGCTGATGGGGTGTTAAGCGCCTGTCATGCATGAGCTGGAGGCAGGCAGCTTTCTGCACGCTCTCAGTAATCTGATCCAGTCGCGGAGTGGGGATGGTCACCGGATCTCCCCGTTCCAAGGGATCTAGCCCTCCAGCCCAGTATGCCGCCCTTTGAGTGAGGGACCAGGGGGCTCGAGTGTCGGGGACGGTTAGAAACACACCTGGACCCCAGTATCCCTGCATCTCCTCCTCAAAAAGTTCAATTCTGGCCCCCCTCGTGAGGGAGACCCTCCACACATATTCTGTCTCCGTTTCTCTAGGGAGCCTACTATATCTATCGTGTAATTTTGCCAATTCAGTTGCACTATAGGGTATTTCTTTTGTTATGATTTCCGGTGCGGTATCGGCACCCCCTTCATATTGAAATTCCGTTTTAATAAGTGAGGGAAGTTGGGGAGCCGTTCTCTCGTCATGTTGGCACTTTGCCCGTTCCATTTCCTCCCAGGGGTAGTAGCCAGCTACCCCTCTGTCAGCCAGCTCGCGTTCCTTAGACAGACTGGAGTGCCCACACTCGCTCTCCAGATCCTCCCTCCGCGCCTCCGCTAGCTCCGACTGCAACTCGCGCTCCCTGACAAAAGCGTCGCGCAACTGATTCTGCAACCTATTCGCTGCTGCTTCCACTCGCACCCGTTTTTTCTGCTCAGCTTCCAGCTCCACTTGCAAGCTTTCAACCAAATCCCACCTTTTTTGCTCAGCTTCCAGCTCCGCTTGCAAGCTTTTAACCAAATCTTGTAAAGATTCGCTCGCCTCTCGCTCAGCCCATTTCACCGTGCACTTATACTTCTGCGCTGCCATCAGTGCAGCTACTAAAACACCAAAACCAACAGCTTTTAACAACTCTAACAACAAAGGGGAGCAGTCCAGATCAGGCTGAACCCAGGAAGCCATGATCATCTATCTGCCGGAGGACTCGGACTCAGCCGATTCACGTCCTCCCTTCTCGACTCAGTTGATATCCCCTCCCTGTTCCTCTCACTGATCAAGTCAGGGAATCCCACTTCTGACACCAAATTAATGTCTCGTCCCACTCGGTGGGTTGCGAGAGGGGTGAATCTTTTCGATTCCCCGACTGTTTGTGTACCGACAAAAGCCGATCTCTGCTCGGCAGAGCCGCGTGGCCGGTAGAGTCACGACAATGACCCAGAGGAACAGTCTGGCCAGCAACTTTATTAACTGGCGAATTTCCACAAACGGACAAACTTAACGAACTGGCGAACTTAACGAACGAACAAAAGCGATTTGGCAATGGAGCTATTTTCCGGGGAACCCATCACAATTTATCCCAGACTTGCGTATATATTGGACGACCAGAGGAAGAGAGAAGCGAGAAAAGGAAAGGAAGAGAGAGGAGGAAAGAGAAAGAAAACGTATCACCACCCTTGGATCCCGCGATGACGATGACAGACGTGGCAATCCTCCAGTGGTGGGCGTGCGCTTCCCGGGGGGGGGGGGGGGGGGGGGCATGTCTTTTATAGGCTAATCCCCGCCTCCAGGTACGCCCCTTCAGGACTTAAACAGTTCTTGTTCTAGAAAGTTCTCAATCTTCTGCGCAGGCACTGGGGAAGGGGGATGGGCGCGAGGGGTCTCTCAGGCGGTTGCAAGCCCCTTCCTCAGATCAACTCTGTGTGACCTCTGGCCATACACGGTAAGGTCTGGCAGAACCCGGAACCGCGCATCCTCCGACGCGCTCTCCACGTCCCACTCTCGCTCTCCCCCACGCCGTGCTCGCTCGTCGACCTGCTGTCGCCATGCAAATAGCGCCTCGCCTCGCCACAATGTTTGAGACATTAACTCTTTCAGACTCTCACAACTGGTACCAGGGCAAGGATGCTTTGCTCCACTGCCTCTCTAGCAGTTTTATCAGCCAATCGGTTGCCCACATTTACCACGGTTTGTCCAAATTGATGTGCTTTACAGTGCATTATCACTACTTCCTTGGGCTGCTGGATGTCCTGGAGGAGTTGGAGAATTTCTTCCTTATATTTAGTGGGAGATCCTTGAGCTGACAACAGTCCTCTTTCCTTCCAGATAGCTCCATGTGTGTGAATCTGCTTTCTGTGCTGATGTATTCACAGAGAGAGCTTCAGCTTTCATCCCTTGGGTGGTGGTGACCACTGCATACCCTAACCTATATTCCTTGCCATTCTGCTTTTTCACTGGCAATATCGGGGTGTTATATTCTGATTCACACTCTATCAATAATCCATAATTCAAAAATTTCGTTATTAATTCTTCCAACCCCTTTCTAGCTTCCCACTTAATAGGATACTGGTTTTGTCTTACCGGTTTACCGGTTTTGTCGTACCGGTTTTGTCTTACCGGTTTAAGGTTTTAGAACAACTTTTACTGGTTCCGCCAATTTAGACCGACCTGGAATTTCACTAGCCCACACCAAGGGTGTTACAGCATGCTCTACTTCTGCAGGAATTTCTTCCTTCGGTCTTGGTGTGTTCTGTAACATAAAAATTCTCGCTTCCACAGCTTTTGATTCAGGTATTAACAGGTGAGTCTCCCCATTTTTAAAAAATTATTTTGTGCATTCAATTTACTCAGTATATCTCTTCCTAACAAAGATGATGGACATTCTGGCATATACAAAAATTGATGAGTTACTCATTGCTTTCCCAATTTGAATTTCAAAGGTTGTAAAAACGGCCGATTTTCCTTCCGCCCTGTTGCCCCAACAACACTTAGAGTTCTATGACTAAACCCCCCTTTGCATATATTTAATACCGAATGTGTTGCCCCTATATAAACTAAAAATTCTACTTCATCATTCCCCAGATTTAATGTAACCAGGCATTCAGCTGGGGTTGACTCCCCCGGTCTCCTTCAGTCCTCATCATTCAAAGTCATCAACTTAATTGCCTGTAGCGAAGGATCCAATTGTCTCACTTTGGGACATTCCCTTTTCCAATGCTACAGGCAGAGCAACATCATCTTAAACTCTTATTCCTTCCCTGTTTTTTTCCAAAGTCAATACCATAGAATCTTGCGGGATAATCCCACACTATTTTTGCCACTCCAGATGATTTCTCAAAGTGAAAAATAAATACCTCATAAGGTATTTCATCCCATTTACCTTCCCTTTTGCAAAATAACATTAATTGCAAGATGGTATTATATTGCGATGGACTATCGTTTGGCCATCTCTCCCCACCTTCCAAGGTATACAATGGCCACCACTGATTACAATATTCAATTAATTGTTTCCGAGTCAAAGGATCACCCCCCAGATCTTTCCAATGTTTTAAAATACATCCCAAAGGTGTTCTTTGCGGGATGGGTTTTTGTTTTTTTTTTTTTTATTCGGAAATGTACCCATCTCCCAAAAGACTGGTGCTTGTGATTGTGCACTATCACAGGCACTAGTCAGAGGGACCCCAACCCTTGTTGGAGCTCCCTCTGGGATGCCAGCCCCCTGCCAGAAATCCCAACCTTGGAGACTTCAACCCCCCATTGAAGACTCCCCCTTGGGCCCCGCTCCACAGGCTTTCGCCTAGCAGAGACTTACCAACCGAGGTACCTCTTTAGCCCAACCCTGCGTAGCTTTTGCTGCGCCTTACGAGCAGGCTTTATTGGGACTCTAACCTACGTCCTACCTAGAGCTCTGTTACCCATTAGAAGAATGCCTTATTACCTTGTTCCAGGGGATCTTGCTCAGAATTCTTCGGTCCGGGGATCAGAGGTTCTCCCCGAGAATCCCTCAGTGCCGGCTGGAGGTCCTGCGATCCCTTGGATCCATCGAAATTCAGAAGCAGGGTCCCATCTGGGTCGCCAAAACTGTCACCGAAATCGGGAATCAAACTCCTTAACACCAATGTAGTATTAAGAAGCAGGCATTCTTTATTACGGCACCGGATGCACGGGGGATCATTCCACCTAGTGTGCATACCGCAGGTTATATCAGCCGAAACTTATATTGTCCAGTTACATACATATGCATCAAATTTCCCGGAATGACCATACATATTCATTCTGTTTCCTGGAACTAATTATCATATTTGCGTGGTCATTACACATGCGTCCTTGAGCTCCGAGGGGCTTCTGTGGGGGTCCTTGGTGGTCGTACAGGTGTGTCCTTTAGTTGACCCCTTCTTCTGGACATGTGCAATCCCACCTTGCTTATGTATGTAACTTGCTCCCCTTCTTCATGGTGCATGGTCCCTAACAATGATTTGGCACCCTTAACACAAACCGATTATTCTAACTACCCTCGACTCGATGTCAAGATGAGCTGGAGCTGTACTGGGAACATAGCAGCATGTCCGTACTACTCCTCGTTCAATTGTCTTTGGGCACAATAGCATATCCATAGCCATAGGTGTACAAACACAACATTAAAGTATTGTCTACCCTGCTCCTATCTCTATGTTGCTTAGTTACAAAAGAACAAACTAATCATTTTGGTTACATCTGGTTGCAAGATAAAATAGCAGTTTTCAGCAGGGCGGTTTGCAGGCTGGCTGCCAAGTTCCAGGGCCATGTGCTTTTTCCGTTGCAGTCAGTAGAATGCATAGTGCAGCCCCAGCGCAAAGCACAAGTCCATACAGGACTGGTAATATTTGGCCCCACAGTATCTAACAATATTCCTGGACCTAATGCTAACGATAGAGCTTTAGCTGGGGCAAGATGGCACTGGTTGGCTCCAGCTGTCCAGATTTGTGCTAGCCAGTCCACAGGTGTTGCCCCTGGGTTAGCATGGTATCTCCCCTCCAACTCTCTTAATTCTAAGGCAGTAAACTCTCTTGTAGTTGTTGTGGAGGGAGGTGGGTTTTGTGCTCTGGCAGGTGTGCTCTATTGTTCAGTCTTGATTACTGGTTCCAAGAGGGCAGGGTATCATCCTCCTTATCTCATGGCCCTGAGGATATCGGGATGCACAGAATGAAACATGAAAAGCCAAGCTACCGTTGCTTGCCATCATACCAACCACCATGCAAAGTCCCTTCTACCTAAAGCATATATAGCAACAGTACCTTTATGTGAAAAAGAGTTAAGGTCAGTGGAATGAGGTACTGGTCTCAGGATCAAAAAAGGGATCTTTTGTATAGCCGCTGCCTAGTCTACAGCTCATCGGCTTCTGGGGTGAGTTAGGCAATGGCAAGACAACACACTGGAGGACAGTGACATTGAGCTGAAGCTACAGAGCAACAAGCCTTTGTGCATCTGGGCCATCAGATTTGCTCATACTCCAGGGCAGATCTCACAGGGAGAAGTGGTGAGTGCTGTCTGCCCCCGTTGAATGAAGGGGAGATGATGGTACTGGTATGAGGCCAGATCAGATCATCCTGTAAAGAGGGATAGAGAGAGCTGAAGGGCTGGGTACAGGCTGGTCTGTGGTGGATATCAAAGTGCTATTATGTCATGATTCCACTCTTTGAGGAAGGGACCAACAGTCTTAATTTCTGCAAAATGTCTTTTGGGATAGGATCAGTTGTGTGGAACTAGTACATTTAAAATCAGCGTAAGAAACCTGCTTGCTAATTTTCAGGAACTCTGAGTAACAAACACCTTTTTTTGTTGTCAGACTCATGGTCCTGATTAAAGATCCTCTTGCTGAGCACTCAGGGGCTGCCAGGGTCAGCATAACAAGCAAACTGAGAGTAAGACAAAAATCTACTTCACTTTTCTCTTTCAGTTGCTGACCATGGTCCTTGCTTATTTTCAATCTGCTGGACATATTATGTCATTAGTTTTAGAAGCACTTTGTTTCTTCCCTAATGTTATAGAGTGGGCAAGTTTGCAGTTTTCTATACAAAAAGCAGCATACAACTGGTTCTTCTGCCAAAAGCACGCTACAATCCCTGCTACAGTGTGCATGCAGCCTTGGTAATGTGATGGAGGAGCCTCCAGAACTGGTTCAAAGCTTTGGGGGTATCATTCTGTAGTCTAACAGTGTAGTCTAACAGGAGCTGGTGGAAGGCCAAGGCGCACAAGAAACTGGGAGGGGGCACAGCCAAGATAGTTGATCCAAACTGACCAAAGGGCTATTCCATACCATATGACATCATGCTCAGTATATAAACTGGGGGGAGTTGGCCGGGGGGCAGCGATCGCTGCTTGGGGACTGGCTGGGCATTGGTCGGTGGGTGGTGAGCGGTTGTATCACTTGTTTTTTCCCCTGGGTTTTGTTCCTCTCTCTCTCTTTTGTTGTTTTCCTTCTCATTACAATTTATTATTATTATTATTATTATTATTATTATTATTATTATTATTATTATTTCTTTTTCCCAATTATTAAACTGTCCTTATCTCAACCCACGAGTTTTCTTACTTTTGCTCTTCCGATTCTCTCCCCCATCCCACCGTGGGGGGAGGGTGAGCGAGCGGCTGTGTGGTACTTAATTGCCGACTGGGGCTAAACCACAACACTCAGATAGTTGAAGAGCCCATGTAGTTAGTGATACCAAAGTTGTTACCAGGGGAAGAATTCTTCTGACAAAGGGGTCTCCCAGAATCTGGAAGATTAGCCAATTACAATGTAAAGAAACTTACAGCAAGGATGGCTGACTAAAGATAAAAGTCTTTGAGAGCATCAGGAAAAGAGAAAAAAAGAGTGTGAGTGTGTGTGTGAGAGAGAAAGAGCTTCATTTTCTCATATGAGTAAAGTGAGGAGAATTATATCTGTCCTTAAGTTTTGTGGTGAGCAGGGTCAAGGTCCCTGGTGTTGAGTTTGGACCTGCTTGCTTTCTCTCTTTTCATCTTTTCTTCTACTTCTCTCTCTCTCTACTTTTGCTGTGTGCAGACCCCATACTTATATGAAAAACTTACATTGATTCTTATGGAGTCTTTTTAGCTTTACATGTGTTAACAAAAAGGGGGTCTTAACTTAAAAGCTCTGTTTGGGGCACTACGGGCAGAGAATAAAAGATTGCTGTTAATCCTCGGCTGAGTCAGGGGAGTGGTAGATGGCTTCTCTGGGGAACAAAAGAGAGGTTCCAGAGATTACCTTGGATAACCCACCCACCTATCTTGAGCAGGATCATCAAGAGCTAACAGCTCTTCCTAGTTTTCTGTAGGTGCTGGGAGTTGTCCACAGAAGGAGACTGTATTATCATGCCTGGCAGGAGAATTGCATGAACATGCAATCCGATCCCATGTCCATCATAGTTATTGTGATCCCTGAGCTGTCAGGGGAGAGTGTCCAATTGATTCAGAAGCATTTGAGATTCACTGCGTGTCTTGGTTTAACCCCAGAAGGCAACTAAGCACCACACAGCCGCTCACTCACTCCCCCCCGGTGGGATGGGGGAGAGAATCGGAAGAGTAAAAGTAAGAAAACTCGTGGGTTGAGATAAAGACAGTTTAACAGGGAAAGCAAAAGCTGTGCACACAAACAAAGCAAAAAAAGGAATTCATTCGCTACTTCCCATGGGCAGGCAGGTGTTCAGCCATCTCCAGGAAAGCAGGGCTCCATCACGTGTAACGGTTACTTGGGAAGGCAAACACCATCACTCCAAACATCCCCCCCTTCCTTCTTCTTCCCCAGCTTTATATGCTGAACATGACATCATATGGTATGGAATAGCCCTTTGATCAGTTCAGGTCAGCTGTCCCAGCTGTGTCCCCTTCCAGCTTCTTGTGCACCCCCAGCCTACTCACTGGTGGGGTGGTGTGAGAAGCAGAAAAGGCCTTGACCCTGTGTAAGCACTGTTCAGCAGTAACTAAAACATCCCTGTGTTATCAACACTGTTTTCAGCACAAATCCAAAACATAGCCCCATACTAGCTACTATGTAGAAAATTAACTCTATCCCAGCGAAAACCAGCACACTTTGAATCAAGCCCATCTATTCTTCTTTATTACTAACAGCTCCTGCCCAACTCACCCTTAGGCATGGCTGGGCAAACCTTACTATTTAACCTTTGCAGCTTCAGATCTGACCACCTTCTTCAGCCAGCATGGCTGTGAGTCAGTGGATTGCTCAGGCGCAAGCTTGGAGCTCTGTGTTACAGTGGTCAAAGCGATGTAAACATTTTCTGTAAACAGGACGTTGTATGGCCAAAATCTGAAATACTTATCCAGTTTTCAATAGCATTTTGCCACAAGAAGGACTGTAAAAAATCTCAGGATGTGGCCTATTTTGCTGAGATGTGAAGTACTATAATACTGTGTACACTAAGGGAAGGGAGCTGTTTTTCCATTCCAGTGTATACAGAAGATTCAAATAACAGTGTTAAAACACTGGCAGCTGTAAAAGCCCTGTTTACACTTGTGCTTCAATTTCTACTGTAATTACATCAGTGACAGAAACTCTAGACTGGACAGACTAACCAAAGAGGCTTGTAATTTCATGAGTCTTTCTAGGTTGAATGTAATGCATTATATGCTGATAGGAAGCTATGGTTTTCAGTATTGTTTAACTACTATGTATTTACTAGAAAGATTGTCCAACTTTAAAGTTATTTTATTTTCTATTAATTTTTACTATATTTTTACTTCATCCAGCTACCTGTCCCACGTGACCAGTTCCTGATTTTTCTTAAGACCCCTTGACCAGATCTTACTATCTATTTGAACTGCACAGTCAATGTTTAGAGGAGACAGAGACACTGCACAGCTTGCTTTGGATTCCTTGAACCTGGCTATCACCATGCCCAGAGCTGATCCCTCTGTCATGTGTAAAGCCAGCCAAAAGTTCTTCAGAAGTGCTGAGCATGTACAGCTTTTCCAGATTTAAGCAAGAGAAACAAATACTTTACCACTCTGGAAATGCAGGCAAAGCATTTCATGCTAGAAGCAAAACACTGAAGTACCCCACATCCAAATATTTTGGACTAAATATCTTCCACCAAGCAAATTTTCTTTTTTTGCTTGGTGGAAGAAAATGATGGATCACTGTAGATCCATCATCCCACTCACCATTAAGAGTGAATATGAATTTGTACCATTCATTCCATGTATTATTCCTGCTAAATAAACTGAAGGGCAGTAAATGAAACTAATTTTCTCCTCAGCAAATGGAGCTTTATTTTTGTGCCACTGAAGGCAAAATCTTAAAAACTTTGCTCAGGCAAAACTATCACAGAAGTCAGGGACTTGCTATAGCACTTCCAATCCCAAATAGAGCTGAGAAATAAGGAATGAGGAAGAGGTCAGGATTTAGCCCCATGCAATTACCTAGCTGGTTTCTCCTGGATCTAGATTATCAGTTTACAAAGAGTACACAGAGGCCGCCCAAGAGTTATGGCATATTCTGGCTTAGATCCTGTCCCATAGAGGAAATGAATTGAGGTCCCAACTCATTTGAAAGCCAGGGTTCACCTTTATGCCAGATTCACAGCTTGATGCCTGGCCCCTCCAGTGCTTAGAGCCAGAACTAACCAAGCCTAGCTCTGCTCAGACACCTGAAATACCTCTGAACGTGATTTCTAGGGCATCTCCTACAAAGTCCTCAGGATTCTGAGTAACTCATGAGTAATATGTGTGGCAAACAATAATGAACAGATTTACCATCCAGAAATTGATGAACTACTGAACAAACAGTATCTTATGTATATTATGAGTGGAGCCATCTTGATAAAACTGCTTGCTGAAAACTGATGCTTAATGTAGCACAATCCCTGAACAGTTATCAGTTTGCTAATCCTAGTAACAGAAACCTTGAAAGGGTTGACAGTCATCAAAGAAAAGCAAATACAAGCAAATTAAAGAGGATGCTTCTTTTCTCTTACATCTGATGTTGCAGGACAAAGACAAAAAAAGATTAGGAAGCATTGCTGTGGAAATAATACTTTTTCAAGTCATTGCAGGTAGATCTGTGAGGACAATTGTCCTTAATTTATGCTGAGGACTGTTTTCAGGTTTTGAAATGTTCTCCTTTACTTGTTAATTTCTATTCAGCAAATACAAAGAAATCAAATGTAAGCTCAGTCATAAAAAATAAAAAGTAAAAATATAGCAGGAAAGTGCTCTTAAAAACATCAATTAGGCAATAATATGTCTTAAGCATATGCCATTTGGTTATCATCTGTGAATGCTTTTGTGTTTTGCAGCTGTGAAAACACCAGTTCATTAAATCTCTGTAGCTAGCAAAGCCACTGCATAAATAGATTATTTCTATTCTGCAGAAATGTTATTTGTTGACTCATTAAAAGTTTGGTATATGTCAGTGAAAAACAGGATCCTGAGAGTTCCAAAAATGTAATTAAAAATGTGAAACTATATTATGTCAGAATAATGAGCATATGCCCTAGTCTTCCTGAAGGAAGTAATCAATAGAAAACCTTAAATCTAGACTGTACTGGGTTTGGCTGGGATGGAGTTAATTTTCTTCATAGTAGCCTGTATGGTGCTGTGTTTTAGATTGGTGACCAAAACAGTGTTGATAACACATCCATGTTTTAGCTATTGCTGACCAGTGCTTGCACAACATCAAGGCCTTCTCTGTTTCTCACTATGTTCCCCCAGTGAGAAGGTTGGGGGTGGGCAAGAGGTTGGGAGGGGACACAGCTGGGACAGCTGACCTGAATTGACCAAAGGGATATTCCATACCATATGACATCATGCTCAGCAATAAAACTGGGGGGGGGAGGGGGAGTTTATCCAAAGTAACCATTGCTTGGGGACTGGCTGGGCTTCATTCTGCTGGTGGTGATTGCTTTTGCATCACTTGGTGGGGTTTTTTTTCTTTTTTTCTCCTTCACTTATTAAACTGCCTTTATCTCGACCCACAAGTGTTGGGGTTTTTTTTCTTGCTTTTGCCCTTCTTATTCTCTCCCCCATCCTGTTACCTGTTTTATAAAATAACTCCCGAAACACATGAAGTATGTTTAGAGGGGAGACATTGTTTTATTCTGCGCAGGGTGCAAGGTGGAATATTTCCACAAATCAAGCACACCTACTGTAATTCTCTTCAACATTTATACATGAAAGCTAACACACCACGCCTATCTAATACATAATCATCAGACTAACTAATCATCCTCTTCCTCCATTGGTCCGTATTTTCTCTGCTTTGATTTAAAGCTACAGTGTGATTTTAATTCACTGCGCATGCTCACAAGGGGGGGGTAGTCCTTTCGTCCCCCAATTGGGTCGGTGGTCGCAATCTTCCCCTGCCGTCTTTACCTTTCCCCTAGTTACTGTTATTCCCGTTGTTTTCATGGTTGTTGTGGTGTCCCTTTATCTTTACGACCTTCCCTGTAGGAGGATGTTCCTGTTATCGGTCCTTGAAGTGTTACAACTTTGCATTCTTCGAGGAGATGCTTGTTAGTGAAGTATGCAGTGTCCATACCCTCTTATCCGGCCTGAGCATTATCTATTACCTTGAAGATTCTACAATTCTCATATGCTAGTTTCCAGTCCTAACTGTGATCCCTTCTTAGCTACTAATAACTCCTATACTATTTCTATTTTATTCAGTAATATATACATATATATATGGTTTAAGGTAACAATCCCACTGCAGGGGAGTGAGCAAGTGACTGGGTGGGGGCTTACCTGCCAGCCAGAGTCAACTCAGCACATAGACATAAATAGAACCTGAGCCAATAACACATGTGCTCCATGAGTTGGGAGAGAGAGAGAAAGAATGTTTAGTCATATATTCAAGACAGCTAATCAGTCATAGTCAAATTACAACTATATGCAGCTCTTCCCAATTAAAACCAGCTACTGAGGGAAAAGTTGGATATAGTGGTACCCTACATGCACCACTTGCTGTTAAACATTTTATGGATCATCATATAAAAGATTTCTAAATAACCCATAGCTCAAACCAGCTCTGTCCACTGGATGTTTAGCAAGTTGCTCTGATGAGACACCTGCTTGTGACACTCAGTCTATGGTTTTGGGTCTTCAAGCAACCTCTGGGGAATTAAATAGCATCTATACCAGAAAACAGTTTGGGGCCTGTTGAGACTTATCTTCTCCAGATTTTTATCACCTTGGTACATGTCTGTGAAAGGGTTAAATCCCTGACAATCCCTGACTAAGACCTTACTGTGATACATAGACTTGCATTTTTTTTTAGTTTCACTTGCATCCTTGTTCTCTTTTGTTTTCTTCCCCTGCAAAGATAGTTTTAGTTATCTGCTGAGAGGGTTGATGATGGGACATTTCCTGTTAACTTCTTACCTGATAGGACTAAACAGGCCTTGAGCGAGCTCGTTAGGCTTCCTAATTAAATCACTGATAACAGGAACTCAGGACGATTGTGCCGAAGATAAGCACCAAAGAACTAGCTTAAATCGACCCCCTTGTAACATTCCGAGGCCAAAGGACTGATGAGCTAATTCAATGACTATATATGGACAAAGGAAGCCCAAAGTTCAACTAGCGGACAACGTGAGGAAGACTATGGAAGACCACCGGGAGGGTGAAAAGACCCTGACCCTAATTTTACTGCGCATGCTTGGACTATGTAAATGAATTCCGGGAACTCATCACCATAAAACTGCCCTTTTCAGGAAATCTGATGAATATGTATGATTTTTCTGTATATGAACTGATGTGTTGTGCTAACCTGGCAGAGCACTTGTGGCGGAGCGATCCCCAGTGCTGCCCAGCGCTGCAATACAGAATACCTGCTTAATAGTCATCCCGAGTACTGAGTCCTGATTTCGGCTTTTCACGGCAACATCTGCAAAGACTTTCAACATTATGGGCACTCAGGATTACAACTTTCCCATCCAAGAACCAAGGTGGTTGAATGTCTAACATATTCAGCATTTGTTTTAGACTGTAGTGATCCTGACTGGAAGACCATTGTACATCGAGGAGTTAATGAATGATCCACATAACAGTTAACCTGAGTAGGCCCAGGCCTTGCTCTCACGTATATCGTAGCCTTCAGGTGTGTGTTGTGCTGCACAAATCCCTTGGCCGCAAGATAAACTCAGCCAGCTCATTGTAACAGAGGAGCCTGCAGGCAGCTCCCACTTGGTACCGGTATCTAAAAGTGCAGCAAGAAGTTCTCACGAGAACATCCTTCTGTTTTGACTGTAGAAATGATGAATAGAGTTGTTTCTTTGTAAGAAAATCCTATAATAGGTTGAATGATCGAAAGGAGAGAATCTCTGCTATGGACTGTCTCTGCATGGCATGCTGCATGTGGGTCAGAGTCTTGTTCGATGCAACACCACTCAGGGTTCCCAGCATCTAAAGAGACGTAAGATTATCTGTGCTATTCTCTTCTTATAGTCTTAGCTCTAAAAAATAGCATTTTAAATCACAGAATCACAGAATCGCACAGGTTGGAAAAGACCTTTAAGATCATCGAGTCCAACTGTAAGCCTAACACTACCAAGACCACCACTATACCATGTCCCTAAGCACCTCATCCAAACGTCTTTTAAATACCTCCAGGGATGGCGACTCAACCACTTCCCTGGGCAGCCTGTTCCACTGCTTGATAACCCTTTCGGTGAAGTAAAATTTCCTAATATTCAGTCTAAACCTCCCCTGGTGCAACTTGAGGCCATTTCCTCTTGTCCTATCACTTGTTACCTGGGAGAAGAGACTGACCCCCACCTCTCTACAACCTCCTTTCAGGTAGTTGTAGAGAGCAATAAGGTCTCCCCTGAGCCTCCTTTTCTCCAGGCTAAACAACCCCAGTTCCCTCAGCCGCTCCTCATAAGACTTCTGCTCTAGACCCTTCACCAGCTTCATTGCCCTTCTCTGCACATGCTCCAGCACCTCAATGTCTCTCTTGTAGTGAGGGGCCCAAAACTGAACACAGTATTCAAGGTGCGGCCTCACTAGTGCCAAGTACAGGGGCACAATCACTTCCCTAGTCCTGCTGGCCACACTGTTTTTGATACAAGCCAGGATGCCATTGGCTTTCTTGGCCACCTGGGCACACTGCTGGCTCATATTCAGCCAGCTGTCAACCAACACTCCCAGGTCCTTCTCTGCCTGGCAGCTTTCCAGCCACTCTTCCCCAAGCCTGTAGCGTTGCATGGGGTTGTTGTGGCCCAAGTGCAGGACCTTGCACTTGGCCTTGTTGAGCCTCATACAATTGGCCCCAGCCCATCGATCCAGCCTGTCCAGGTCCCTCTGTAGAGCCTTCCTACCCTCAAGCAGATCAACACTCCCGCCCAACTTGGTGTCATCTGCAAACTTACTGAGGGTGCACTCGATCCCTTTGTCCAGATCATTGATAAAGATATTAAACAGGACTGGCCCCAACACAGAGCCCTGGGGGACACCACTTGTGACCGGTCGCCAACTGGAGTAAACAACAGTGGAGTTGTTTTTAACAACAGTGGAGTTGTTAAAAAACTGGAGTAAACAACAGTATTTCAACAGTGCTGTTTCTCTCGATGTCCACTCTTCCGGAAGGGAGGTTTTTACTCGCGTGTAATGAATCCAAGAAGCTATTCCTTTTACTTTAATTGCTGTGGGGGTGATTAGTAACACCAAATACGGTCCCTTCCAGCGTTCCCTCAAAGGTTCGTCTTTCTAGGTTCGGACGTAGACTTGGTCTCCTGGTTGAAAGGTATGAAAGGTTGAAAGGAGTGTCTAATGGAACAGGTGTTCTCTCATTCAGGTACCTGTGAAGGGAAGACAAAGTACGCCCCAACAACAGCAGATATTCAGTCAGTATTTGGTCTCCACTGACATGCATTTGATTACTCCTGCCTGTTAACTTATTTAAAGGATACGGTTTACCATACAGAATTTCAAAAGGACTAACCCCCTCCCTAACTCTAGGAGTAATCCTGATTCTTGGCAATGCTATAGGTAGGACTTCTATCCATTTCATTTGAGTTTCCTGGCATAATTTCGAAATTTGTCTCTTTAAAGTTTGGTTCATCTGCTCTACTTTCCCGCTGGATTGCAGTCTCCAAGGGGTATGTAGATTCCAATCAAATTGTAGAAACTTGGCAACCTCTTGTACGATTGTAGCAATAAAATGGGGCCCATTATCTGAGGCCATTCCTTCAGGGATACCGAATCTAGGGATTATTTCTTTCAACAGTACTCTGACTACCTCTCTAGCTTTGTTGGTTCGGCATGGGAAAGCTTCTGGCCATCCAGAAAAGGTATCTACCGATACCAATAAGTATTTAAATTGATTACACCTCGGTAACTCAGAGAAATCTATTTGCCAGTACTCCCCTGGGGTTTGTCCCCTTTTAACCTGTCCCGGAGGAGGTCTTTTCTGTATCTTTGGATTGCTCTTGGAGCATATCGAGCACTGCTTTACAATAGCATTAGCCAGTTTTTGCATTCTTGGTGCTATGGCATATCATCTGATGTCTGCTAGTCCTGCATCTGCTCCCATAGGGGTTTCTTGATGAGTCCTTTTTATTAATTCCCTCATTAGTGGGGCAGTGACTATTATTTGTCCAGTATCAGTCGTCCACCATCCATCCTGGGTTTTGGCACAGTTTAAAAGTTTTGCTAATTGATTGTCTTTTTCCGAATATATTGGAGGATCCAGTAAAATTCTTCCAGTTGGAATTAAAGCCCCCACCTTAGAATCCACAGTTGTTTGTACAATTTGGGCTTTCTTTCGTGATACCCTGTATCCAGCCAGTCCCAGGAAATTTAACAGATCAATAGTGGCTCCTCTGCATTCTTGTTCTGAGGGGGTCCCTATTAGTATATTATCTACATACTGTAGTAAGGTAAACAGAAGGATGCTCACCTTGCCATTCTTCCAGTTCTTTGGCTAGTACATTAGTGAACAGGGTAGGGCTGTTCTTAAATCCTTGGGGCAGCACAGTCCAGCAGAGTTGGGCTTTCCTTCTGGTGGTTGGACTTTCCCATTCAAACGCAAACAATTTCTGACTTTCCTTTTCCAGAGGTATACAAAAGAAAGCATCCTTCAAATCCAGTACTGTAAAATAAACATTATTCTCAGGTATTGATGATAACAGAGTGTACGGATTTGGAACTACCAGATGCACATCCACTGTAATCCAGTTAATTTCTCTTAGATCCTGTACCCACCGATACTCCTGTGTTCGGGGCTTCCTAACCGGCAAAATTGGAGTATTATATTCAGATTGGCATCCTCTTAATAATCCATACTGAATAAAGTCGTTTATCAATGGTTCCAAACCTGTTCTGGATTCTAACTTAATAGGATATTGTCTTTTTCTTACCGGTCGTGCTCTGGACTTCAATTCGATTTTTACCAGTACAGCATTTTTTGCCCTTCCCGGTTTCTTGGTTGCCCATACTGTAGGTAGCATGGCATCTAGGATTTCCTCTGGGATGTCGACATTTTCCTGTTGCTTTGCAGTCAATAAACAAAACTGTGCTTTCCAGGCGGTTTCTTTTGGTAACTGTATTGATTTATCGAAAAGGTTATTTGTGCTCTTAATTTGCAAAGTAAATCTCGCCCTAGGAGAGGAATGGGGCACTCTGGCATATAAAATAATGAGATACCACTTTACTTCCAATCTTACATTCCATTGGTTTCAGAAATGGTTTCAAAGTTTGCTTTCCCGTTACCCCAACAATAGGCATATATACATTACTTAACGGTCCCTTACAACTAGTCACTACAGAATGGGTGGCCCCCGTATCTATCAAAAAATCTATAACTTCATTCCCCAGCTTAACTGGAACCAGGGCATTGGCTGGGGAAACTTCAATGTTCTCCCCCGGTCCCTGTCAATCTGAGTCTGAAGTTCCCAACATAATTAGATCAGCCCCCCATGTAGATCCCCCCCCTTGGATAATCGGTTTCCTCTTCGGGCAGTCATTTGTCCAATGTCCATCTTCCCTACAGTATGCACACTGATTTGGTCCTAACTGATGACTTGCAACAGGGATAGACCCAGGGTTTCTACCCTGGCTCCTACCTCTGCCTCTATCACTTTTTTGATAGTATCCTCGACCCCTTCCTCTGCCTTTTGTCGAATTCCCTGCAATTGCTGCAGCTAGTAATGTAGCCTGCAGCTTCCTGTCCTTTAGTTTTTCTTTTTGTCTCTCCCTTTTCTCTGCTTCATCTCGATTATTATACACCTTATAAGCTATTTCTGTCAGTTGGGATATAGACATTCCTCCTGCCCCATCCACCTTTTGTAGCTTTTTCCTTATGTCCAGGGCAGATTGTCCAATAAACAGCATATTAAACATTTTCTGATTACTCTCTTCCTCTGGATTCAAGTCAGTCCACTTCCTGGCTGTTTCACATAATCTTTCATAAAATGGTGAGGGGGTCTCATTGTATCATACAATTTTGCTAAGTTTTTAGCTTTCGGGACCCCGTTTCGTATCCCATATAAAATTAATTGTTGATATTGTTTAATCATAGCCCTTCCGACACTGGTATTGGGATCCCATTCAGGATCACTTTTAGGCATGAACCTAGCAGGATCATCATTGGCATTCCACCTCTGATTTTTCTGTTTGGCTTTTTCCATTACCAATCGCCTTTCTTCTGGAGTAAAAAGAGTGCTTAACAGTGTCTGCATGTCTCCTCACGTAGGGTTATGATTGCTTATAATTGCATCCCCTAATTGATACATTTTGTCCGGGTTTTCCCGATAGGATCCAACTGATTGCTTCCAATTCAAAAGGTCTAAAGTAGTGAATGGTACATGCACAAACACCGGTAAGCCTTCCACTCCAATTGCTTGTCGGAGTGGTGCTTGTATTACAGGTGCACGAGCCCGAGTCCTTCTGGAGATTGGTGAAGAGTCCCTCTGAGTGGACTGTTCCCCTATTCCATCAGACTCAATTTCATTATTTAACTCCTCCTGCTTAGTTCTTGGCACTAATAATTGAACATCCTCTGGCTCCTCATTACCCTGGATACATCCTTTTCCGATATCACATGCAGAACAACATCTCTGTCTCTTTTCTAACCCGTTTTCCGCCAAAACATATATACCATCAGGATCACTATTCAACAGTTTACATTTCTTTCTGATTTCATGATTATTCCGTAATGCAAAGAACAAATCAACATACGGTACTTCATCCCATTTATCCATCCTTCTACAGAAAAGCATCAATTGCAACACAGTATTATAGTTTAGAGTTCCATTTTCAGGCCATTTTCCATCATCACCTAATTTGTACATTGGCCACCACTGCTTACAATATTTACAGAATTTTTCTTTAGTTAGGGGATCCCCTCCAAATTTCTGCCAATTCTTCAGGATGCATCCTAAAGGAGTGCAGGAAGGTATCTCGGTAGAGGGATTTAAACCCATATTATTTCCTAGGAAAAACTTTGTTAACCAGGACTTCATGTACTCAGCAACCGAAGGATATTCCGATATTCCTTTCAAGCGTCTACATACAGAAGTCTAAATAAGCTCCTGCTGCGGTCCTTTATGGGCGTCTTACGCAGAGCAATTTCAAAACAGAAACTGATACTGAAACAGAAACCAGAACGAGGGACGTCTCCCTTCGTTAAACAGATCAGTACCAAAAAAACATAAACCAGATGCTACTGCCGCGTATCTTTCCTGATGCGTCTTATGCAGAGCCCAGAACAAAAACAGAACCAGATTTCCCACTCACCGAGATTTCCTTCTCTGCAGTCCCCTGAAGATATCTCGTTAAATTCGTGTTGCACCGTTGTGTCGCTTACGGCCTGACCGCAGAAGGGAGGCCGAAAGGAGTCCCCGAACAACAGGTCGGTGCACGCCGGAATCCGTTCGGACCGCCACTTCCCATCAGGACAGCAAGACGATCCAGGCAAGGCCTTATGGCAGTCCCATCTGGGTCGCCAAAATGTTGCCTCACAAATGGAGTTTGTTACCCGGTGTGCAACACCCAATATCACACACAGAGCCGAGATATCAGTTTATTCCAAGTTTTGCGCAAGACTGGGTGCTAGGCGGTAGCTCCACAAAGCTAGCACACCGATCCTTCGAACAGGTACAATATTTATACAGTTTAGTTATATATATGCAGAAGCGATTACAGCTTACTCTTAAAGCTACAGTACTACTTTAATGTTCTACGCATGCTCAGAGGTGAGGGGTCTCTACTTGGGCCGGGGTCTCCGGCTCAAGGGGTGTGATTTTTAGTATTATAATGAGGATAGTTTGCGTAAGGGTGCTTCTTGTCACACTTCTACTAATGAGGTCAGATTGTTGTAATAATATCTTACTCAGCTCACATACTTCTTCAGGATGTGTTTCACTCCCAAGGACAATAATTCTTGATTAGACGTTCCACATTCCAGTATGAATCCCCCTTATCAGCTTTACGTATGCCTCGGCCTTCCACCAGCTCTAGTGTACTTCTCACATCTGAATCTTCCCGCATAGCTGTATAATACTGAATACATAGCTGTATAATACTGAATTTTAATTGACTACATTTAATTGACTACAGAGACACTTTAAGATGATAGAAAAAAAGCAGGGGATATGTTAGATCCTCCCAACTTTGCTAAATGTTACCAGGATAGCTCATTTGTTCTCTCACTTTTTTTACCATTATCCTTTTAGTGTTTGATTGTAGTGTCTATGCAGCTCTTTGGGATGGTAGCAAAAATGAAGCACAACCATATCACCTTGACCAACTCCCCATGCACAGTCTTAACAAACCTTAACAGTCTTAACTGTAAATGAAGGCTAAGAGTGCCACTTTTATCAGTGCATTTAAACATGAATTGTTTCAAATTAGAAAGCAATCATTTTCTGAAATGGCTCCAGATTCTTTGGTCTCTCATGTTTAGTGTTACTTGAGTTTAAAATAGCTTTCAAAATTAGGGGTCAACAGTCTCCTTACAGTTTCAGACAGGCCTAGGTCTTTTCAATCTATTTATAAAGTGTTACAAATCAGTCTTAGGGGCTAGATTGAAAGCCAGTGCCTAGGACTTCTTTGTAAGAGTGTGGGAGGTAACATATGTTTTCACTTGGAAAAAAAAAGATCTGTTTTGTGTTCCCAATACAACGCTGTATTCTCTCAAGGCTGAAACAATCCATGTTTATAACACTGATGCCAAGTGAGAAAAAAGCTTTTTGAAAGTCTGACTCTGCCTGTGTAGCAGTATGTTTGGTAGCACTCTTTAGTATTTGGAAAGATCTGGCCTACATTTTTGCAGCATAGGTAGCTTTTTATCCTTCTCTGCAGTGGTCAGCAAAAACTGTTGATAGCTGTGAATTAAGTTTAAATAGTTGTTCTGGGTAATGTGTTATGGAACGTTATCAGGTCACTGAACCAGATGTAAATGTTTGAAAGCTTTCCCCCACCTTGCATCCTTAGTGTTAATTCTTTTAAGGAAGACTCGGGTTGTGAAGACCATGATGGTAGCTTTCATAGAGCAGGACTGTTTTACTCCATTGCTGAAAGCCAAGTTAATCTGGTCCCTATGTGTCCTGAAAACAGTAATTATCACAAAGGATGAAGTGTATGGAGGCAACAGGACCTGGCCATATCCCCATAGTTGGGTTCTCAGAGTATGTCTGCATCAGTGTTTTAGTTCAGATCAGGAGAGCACTTTATAAGCGTACTTTAATGTGCTTGCTCCACAGAGAGAGAGAGAGAAACAAACTGGATTAATTTTGAATGAAACTAAACCAGAAGGTGCACCCTGAGTGCACTCATCCATTAATGGGCCTTTAGTCCATGAAGCCAGACTACAGCTAGCACAAATTCTGAAATGCATATAGTGTGGGCACCAGGACTTCTGCACTAACTGTTCTGCTCTCCAGACGGATTCCTGTTGCACTGCATTACTCCTTAATGTAGACATAACCTTAGTGGGTCACATTTATTTCCTGTGGATGTTTAGTCTAAGTGTTTCACAATCCATAGGCAGTTTAACACCTTTCTTGTTGCTCATTTTTGAGATGTAACTGCTGTCTGTCTTAAAATAACTTAATTTTGGTTAAGTTAACCATGAAGCTTGGCCCATGAAGCTCATGGTTTGAGATGATAGCAGCAATGTTTTTGGGTTTTTTTGGTTTGTGTTTTTATGACTAGCCTGACAGTTTGATTAGTTGCTGCTGGTATTCCTTTGGTCTGCAGTGTCTATGAAGCAGAAATAGATCAATTTAACGAAAAGTAGCTTTATTCATAGTACAGAACTTAAGCAGCAGCTTATTTTAACCAAGCGCGAAGGTGCCCATTAAAAATCAGTTGCTTTGACTATGGTGTCTTTGATAAATTCAGAGTAGACTTTTACACGATGTCTGAATTACTTTGTCCTACGTAGCAGAGGCAGTTTAACAATGGGTTTTTCTATTAAATACACATAATGTTTAAATGCCCTTGATATCCAACATAAGTCAAGAAACTTAAAAGTCAGCAGTCTTGTAGTTCAGGTATTTTTCTTGCATTTCATTTCCATTCAGAAAAAAAGTGCACTTTTGTACTTGAAAACATTTTATTGCGGGGAGATGAGATTATTTTTACCTTAAACATTCACTTCTGTAGCCTCAAGGGTACAAAAGTAGAATTTTGCAGTTGGAATGTACTATGTTTCTAGATATTCTTGAAGAGGGCTTTTTATTTTTTGGTTGGGTTTTGTTTTCTTTTTTGGTTGTTTTTTTTCTTTGTTTGGTGTTTTTTTGTTTGTTTTTTCTTTTCTTTCAAAGGCCTATGCCAGAAAAAGCAGTTGGGAGCTTCTGAGGAGGGTTCATCTTTGCTTATGTAAGTTTGAAATTTAAAGTTACTTTAGGAAAAAAAAAAAAAAAATCCTTCAAGTGCATATGATCATTTTTTCTATAGTTTGGTAAAGGAAAGGAATGTTGTTAGATAATTTTGAAAAATATTTTAAATATTAAAAAACCAAACCCTCCAAAAACCTAAGCCCTGATCAAGGTTATCTAGCTCAATACAAGGGTGTACATACGTGTAATGGAGCCATTGATTAGTCTTACTTTAATCACAAAAGACTTTCTCCCATCCATACAAAGTTTGGAAGCATTAGCAGCTATCTTACAAAACCTTTAAAACTTGTTGTAATCTTTTCCTTTCGGAAAAAACATTTCAGTTCTACTTTGTGGCATAAAATTGTCACAGGACCAGTTTCTACAAATTTAATGACTTCCCATTTAATTTTTTACCTCTTTATATGCAAGAAAAAGTAATTTTTTCTCTTTTTGTCTGGAATGTCTAGTTCTTCTAAATGATGTCCCCTCAAAGAAACCCTGTTATTCGGGCCCAGGTGTGTTAGTTGAATTAGCATGTGAAGTATATATCGTTATGTGTAGGTAAAACATAATATGTGATGAGTTGTTTCATGACAAGCTTGAAATAATTCCATGGAGCCTAGAGCAGACTAGGAGATAAAGTGAATTCTAGTCCACTTAAAATTTGAACAAATTATATTTGTTTTACATTTTAAAAAAAAAGCATGTATGGTGAACAAAGATCTGTTAGGCCCTCAAAAACTCCCATGTGAAACTTCATCTCGGCCTTTGTGAGTATGCCTTGTAATAATTTGTTTATATGATCTCATACTTGATTCTGAATCTTCTGTGTTTAATTTAATTTTATTGAAATATTTTGTAGTTTGCTAGTAGGGTAGTAGGGTAGAGCACAAAGTTTTATACACCTCTGGGGTTGCTGAAATCCTGTATTTGGAAAAACAGTATGCTACCCACACATGTTGAAATGTTTGCATGGAAAAGGAAGAGGAGAGAAAATTTGTACATTGTCTAGATACTGTAGTGATTGATACTGTTTGTTGGGGGGCTGTTATTTTGTATAATGAGCATACAGTATATGTGCTTATAACACTTTTGTAATCTGTTTTTATTGCAGCGAATGATAGTGTAAAAGAAATGCCTGCATTCACACAAAAAATAAAGACCCAGTTATTTTAATATGTTTGTAGGCTACCAAAGCTTTGCAGACAATATGGATGTGTGTGTATACAGAAAAGTACAATTTAGAGAAAGCAGGAATTTCCAGTTACTTTGTGTTGACACAGTGTGAAAAATTGCCACTTAAAGGGGAATATTCTTTTGAGATTTACAGATGCCTTAGAAAATTTATTGAATATCCAAGCACCTTCGTAGTAGTTAAGACTTTTGGATAGAATTTCTGTAACCATGGTTTTAAAAACTCAAGCCTGAATTTCCTTAGTGTAATTCTCATTTGCTTAGTAAATATAATCTTCCTCTGGAAATAGAATTTTCAAAATTCAAATTTAACTGTTTCACTATATCTACTCTGCTCTCGTGAGACCCCACCTGGAGTACTGCATCCAGCTCTGGGGGTCCCCAGAGCATCAAGAAAAAGAAGAAATCTTGAAGGAGAAAGAGAATTCATAAAAAATGCTCAAGAAAATGTCTTTGTCATGAAGAAGCTCAGAAGCAAAAAGCAGAAGAAAGGAAAAGACCACAAGCAGGAACTGAAGCATGGAGAAAACGGAAAGCAATAGCATTTGCAATGTGATAAGCGTCATGACCTAAAGTAGAAGAAGAGAAGGAGAAAAAGCAACAGAAACGCCAGCACCAATGCCATGTGAAGTTAGTGTTGGAAGGGTATACCTTGCAGAAGAAAGAAAAGGAGGAACTTGAAAAGCTTGAAAAGGAGAAGAGAGAGGATGCTGAAAAGGAGGAAAGTATTAAGTTTCAAGAGCAAGTGCATAATTACCTCTCAATTCATGCATGTATTTGTGTTAAATTTACCTGCTTCCTCCTGTAATATAATCTTATAACTATTTTTTAAATCCTTAATACCCTAGTTTTACTCAGTTAAATCTATTTTGGATTCACTATGAATAACAATATCTGTCTATGTCCAAGACAGTGTATGAAACTTTATTCTAAACAAAGATGTTGCTTTTCCTCCTTATCTAAATTCTGTGGGTTTATTCAAGCCCATGTTTCCTTCTAAATATAGAGGTGATTTTGTTTACTTCAGTGTGAAAACAGTTTGGAAAAAACACCTTAGGATGTATTATTGTTCATGCTAAAGAAAAAGTTAAGAGACCTGATTGCTGTATGCAGATATGTAAGTAATGAAAGCAAGCAGTTGCTGCCCCTCTTAATTCCATGGAATAAAAGCTGCTGCTGTTTCCTGTGGTAGCGTGGGCAAAAGTCTCCTTCTCACTAGGTAGATTTGTTTTGTTTACTTTGCACTTATCTAAATGATAAAGATCTAATGAGCATATATAATTCATTCTGTGATTGATCAAAAAGAACAGATTTCTTTTGTCCGTTTCACTATAAGGTTGAAATTCACGTAGCCAGAGACCTGTCCAGGTTTTGCAGGCCTATCAAGAGCTGGGAGGAATGCAGAAAAGAGATTGGACCAACACGTTCAGAACCACTTTTACATATTCCTTATAGTTAAGGAGGAGAACAATGGACACATACCATTATAAAAATAGTTATTTATAAGCACTTTTTTAAATAGGCATCTGCCTATCATTTTTACAGGATGATGATTTCCTTTGCATATGAAGTGGCCAACTGTCTTCAGGAGTTTTCACAAAATTTGCTTGATCCAATGACATACATTACCTTTGTATTTTCTGAGTGTTGTATTTGAATTGGTTTTTGTTACATTATTAGTGTTTTCATCATGACATATGTTTGTATTTTGTATTAAAAGTTCTCCACTATGATCAGCTTTTTTTTATACTCCTCCTTGAATTTCAGATTGGTATACGAGAAACAGTAACCCTGATTTTATTTGCTCCTATTAACCCTTATGAACGTCGATGGAAGTCTTGTATACAATTTGCTACACAGTAACTTATTTCCTGAGACACGAATAATTAATTCAAGTTACTGGATTTACCTGCAGGATATCAGCAGCTGTAATAAAACAATATGTAGTCATTTTACCTAATAGTATCTCGGGCACGTATTGAGCTGACTGGCAGCTCTTGCAGGCTGACAGCGTGCCGTTAACGAAGTAAGCAGTTACTCTCTCCCCCTCCCCATCCTTCCGGGATGAGGTGGACCCAGAGAGCCCCCGCGGGGGAGCTGAGCCACTGAGGGAGGTGCGGCTGCCCAGCCCAGGTCTGTGGGGAGAGCTGGCAGACGATACTGGGGCGGTCGGCAAGAGAACTTCACGCCCAGCGGGCGGGACCGGCGGCTGGTTGTGTCTCGCGGCAGCCGCATATGACGCAGGTTGTGCGCGCCGGCTACAGGCAGGGGTAAGATGGCGGTAGCGCGACTGGCGCTGAACTTGGGGAGGTGGAGCGGTTGGACTTCCTGAAAGAACGGCATGTGTGTTTTTTCCAGCGTTGTCTCCAGCTCCTGCCCGAGCGGTACTCGTTCCTGGAGACCAGCAGGTATGCTCGGCGGGCCGGGCTGATGGAGCTTTGGCGCGTTCCCGTCGCCCTCGGGCCCCACGGTGGAAAGGCGGGACAGACCCTGTTTCCTTTTTCCCGGCGTCCTTCGCCAGCCTCAGAGAGTTGGGGGGAATCTTTCCTCTCTCAGGGGCGGTTGCGTTTGACGGGAAATCATTCCTGGAGAGCTGTCCGCCTGCCCGCCCCGGCTTCCCTCGAGGTGGTAGCACTGGCGAAGGAGCTGTGGGCAGGATACAGGATCTAGGATCTCACTGTGTCGGTAGTCTTAACAGCCGGCGCAGCGGTGGTCAAAATGAACGCCTTTTCTAGAAAACTCTCCACCAGCAGATAGTTCACAAAAATGGAAGTTTATGTAGAAGTTTAGTCTGTGCTCAGTTAAACTCCCTGATATGCATGAGGAAAAAAACCCCACTTGTTAGTTCTTCTAATCTATTTTTAGTCCTGTGCTTCATTCTTTTAATCCACCCTGAAAGCCGATTTTAAAATAAATGACTTAAGTCGTCTGTAGTTCAAAGTCAGCATGCAGAATACTGTTATGTAACAGAAATCGTTTATATCTTCATTAACTAGTACAAGCGTTAAAACATGTTACTGGTAATAGTGAAATATGCCCCTTACGTTAAAGTAGAGGGACGCTTGTCCATGTAATAGATTCAGAATGCATTTATTTCAGATTCTTAATGTCTTCATGTAAGCTAATAAGTTATTTCTAATGCAACTTGACAGTTAAATTATTGACCATCTTGTGCGTTTAATAAAAACTTGGAGATGTGTAAAGGATTCAATATTTTATTCAACCAATAAAATCATCACATTTTTTTCACTTTGTAATTTCTTGGAAGTCATACATTCTGTGAAGAATGCTCAATGACTTTGATCACGTTCTCCTGTTAAATGAAGCTTTCCTTAGGTTGAGGGTACAGACACCTGGCAAAAACCATGTGTTTCTTCAGTTATGAAGATTAGTATGGATATAGTGTTAAAGCAGTGTGTGAAATAACACATAGCTTTATATTTAAAAAGTTATACATTTTGATCTTAAGTAATGCATTCATTCATTAAGCCTTAGTCTGTTTCAGTATACTTTGTTATTTTTAAATGGCATAAAGAAGTCATCTTAGCATGCTATACACTAGCTTTATTTAGGCATTAAAGTTATAATAAATTTGATACACAAATCTATTAAAATCATAGCCAGGAGGGCTAAACATGGCCACGTAATATGAAGTGGAGAAAACGTTCATAATTCTGGTGTGGATAATCCAAACTAAAACAAGATAAGATGATAAGAAGGCTAAATCCTTCTTGGAATCTTACAGCAGACTCTCTTCTCCTCCATTTTAAATAAATATATATAGGTGCCTGACAAATATCTATAAAGACCGACCATAACCATTTTTTTTCAGTGTCCTTTCATAATTTTTCAATACCTTGTTAAAGTTTTAGGAGGGTTCTTCCGGTTCTGTTATTTCACTACAGTTATGTTTGTTTAGGTGGTGAATAACGGAGGTCCTTTTGTCCTGGTTTTGGCTGGGATAGAGTTAATTTTTCTTCCTAGTAGCTGGTATAGTGCTGTGTTTTGGATTTAGTATGAGAATAATGTTGATAACACACTGATGTTTTAGTTGTTGCTAAGTAATGTTTACACTAGTCAAGGACTTTTCAGCTTCCCATACTCTGCCAGGTGCACAAGAAGCTGGGAGGGGGCACAGCCAGGACAGCTGACCCAAACTGACCAAAGGGCTATTCCATACCATATGATGTCATGCTCAGTATATAAACTGGGGGGAGTTGGCCGGGGGGGCAGCGATTGCTGCTTGGGGACTGGCTGGGCGTCGGTCGGCGGTCAGTGACCGGTTGCATCACTTGTTTTTTTTTTTCCCCTGGGTTTTGTTCCTCTCTCTCTCTCTCTCTCTCTCTCTGTTTTCCTTTTAATTACAATTTTTTTTTTTTTTTTCAATTATTAAACTGTTCTTATCTCCCCCCACGAGTTTTCTTACTTTTGCTCTTCTGATTCTCTCCCCCATCCCACCATGGGGGGGAGGGTGAGTGAGCGGCTGTGTGGTACTTAATCGCCGACTGGGGCTAAACCACAACAGTCCTTTTTGGCGCCCAACGCGGGGCTCGAAGGGTTTGAGATAATAACAGATTAACCAGAGCATATTAAGGAATTTAGATCTGTTAATAGTTGCGGGTCACAATATTGATTCATCTGTTCTCGATATTAGTTTATCTGATCTGCACCGTGCTCATTTTTTTGCTCTACATGTTAAAGATCGGTGTTGGTTTTTGCAGTTTGCTGTGCTCTGCAGTGATTAGTGATGTTTCGCCTGGGAGATTTGTTATTAAAACAGTGGCCTTCCTTGAGCTTAATCTGGTATTTGGGTTTTGTACTGAAGCCATTACTGTACTTCGGGTACCACGTCGTGGAGACATTTAGCAATTATACTTCTTCCTCTGAGAGGTTTTTTTATGGAAGAAATATAGAATGGCACCTTTGCTACCTTCTTCTATGATGTTTCCTCCTTCATTGCAATAACTTTTCAGTATCTTGAACATCCTTGGGTGGTTAGGATACATCTATTGGTATTGCTTGGGAATATTGTTTTGGTTTTGTCTAAGGTTAATAAGCAATTTAAGAATATCATCCAGAGATCTGCCCCGAGGCTGGATAGTTATGAGTGGCAGGGTGTGTGGGATAGTATGGGCAAGTACCTAGGACAGCGGGCACCTCCAGTGTTTTGGAACTTCACCCCTGAACAAGTGCAGAATCCTGAAAAACTAGTAAAATATTTGGAAAAAGTATGCTGTCACCCTGGCAATTCCAGAGAGACACAAATCACTGCACCGTGCTGGGTCCTGGCCCATGCCTACCGAGCCCTGTTCAACACTATTCAGAATCCTCAAGGGGAAGAGAAGGTCTCTGGATCTGACGACAAAGCGAAAGGCGCCGCGGCTACTCACAGAATCACAGAATCGTATAGGTTGGAAAAGACCTTGAAGATCATCGAGTCCAACCGTAAACCTAACACTACCAAGACCACCACTACACCATGTCCCTAAGCACCTCGTCCAAACGTCTTTTAAATACTTCCAGGGATGGTGACTCAACCACTTCCCTGGGCAGCCTATTCCACTGCTTGATAACCCTTTCGGTGAAGTAAAATTTCCTAATATCCAGTCTAAACCTCCCCTGGTGCAACTTGAGGCCATTTCCTCTCCTCCTATCACTCGTTACCTGGGAGAAGAGACCGACCCCCACCTCTCTACAACCTCCTTTCAGGTAGTTGTAGAGAGCAATAAGGTCTCCCCTGAGCCTCCTTTTCTCCAGGCTAAACAACCCCAGTTCCCTCAGCCGCTCCTCATAAGACTTCTGCTCTAGACCCTTCACCAGCTTTGTTGCCCTTCTCTGGACACGCTCCAGCACCTCAGTGTCTCTCTTGTAGTGAGGGGCCCAAAACTGAACACAGTATTCGAGGTGCGGCCTCACTAGCGCCGAGTACAGGGGCACAATCACTTCCCTAGTCCTGCTGGCCACGCTGTTTTTGATACAAGCCAGGATGCCATTGGCTTTCTTGGCCACCTGGGCACACTGCTGGCTCATATTCAGGCGTCTGTCAACCAACACCCCCAGGTCCTTTTCTGCTGGGCAGCCTTCCAGCCACTCTTCCCCAAGCCTGTAGCGCTGCATGGGGTTGTTGTGGCCCAGCTGCAGGACCTGGCAATTATCCTTGTTGAGCCTCATACAATTGGCCCCAGCCCATCGATCCAGCCTGTCCAGGTCCCTCTGTAGAGCCTTCCTACCCTCAAGCAGATCAACACTCCCGCCCAACTTGGTGTCATCTGCAAACTTACTGAGGGTGCACTCGATCCCTTTGTCCAGATCATTGATAAAGATATTAAACAGGACTGGCCCCAACACAGAGCCCTGGGGGACACCACTTGTGACCGGCTGCCAACTGGAGTAAACTCCATTCACCACCACTCTTTGGGCCCGGCCATCCAGCCAGTTCTTTACCCAGCGAAGAGTACGCCCGTCCAAGCCACGCGCAGCCAGTTTCCCCAGGAGAATGCTGTGGGAAACTGTGTCAAAGGCTTTACTGAAGTCTAGATAGACAACATCCACAGCCTTCCCCTCATCCACTAGGCGGGTCACCTTGTCATAGAAGGAGATCAGGTTGGTCAAGCAGGACCTGCCTTTCCTGAACCCATGCTGGCTGGGCTTGATCCCTTGGTTATTTTCTACATGCCGTGTGATGGCGCTCAGGATGATCTGCTCCATCAGCTTCCCCGGTACCGAGGTCAGGCTGACAGGCCTGTAGTTCCCAACCCCCCTGGCGACAGGCACCACGGCTACTTCAGCCCCAATGACAGATATCGCGGTTACTCCAACCCCTCGCAACAGGCACTGTGGCTGAACAAGAGAACCAACCCGTGCTGGTATCAGTCGCCCCTATACACAAGAAAAAATCTTGGAGGCGAAAGTCAGCTCGTTTAGAAAGGGAGGATGAAAGAGCAGGGGCATCACAAGGAGAGGAGGAGGAAGAGGAAGAACTAGTAAACGAGACGGAAACCACCCGATCCCTATCCCCGAGTGAGCTGCGAGATATGCGAAATATTTCAGCCGTCGTCCAGGTGAGCACATTGTCACCTGGCTGCTCCGATGCTGGGATAACGGGGCCAGTAGACTGGAATTAGAGGGTAAGGAAGCCAAACAGCTAGGATCCCTTTCTAGGGAAGGGGGCATTGACAAAGCGATTGGAAAAGGGGCACAAGCCCTCAGCCTCTGGAGGCGACTCCTGTCAGCTACAAAGGAAAGATATCCCTTCAAGGAAGATGTTATATATCACCCAGGCAAATGGACCACCATGGAGAAAAGTATCCAGTACCTGAGGGAATTAGCCATGCTGGAAGTGACTTATGGTGACCTGGACAACGAGCAGTTATCCAAAGATCCAGATGAGGTCCAGTGCACACGACCCATGTGGCGGAAGTTGGTACGGAGCGCACCATTGTTGTGTGCCAGCTCATTGGCAATACTGACCTGGAAAGATGAAGAGGGACCAACGGTGGATGAAGTGGCTAGCCAACTCTGGGAATACGAAGAAAGTATCTCTTCCTCCCTTGTCTCAACTGTGGAGAAACTGGTCCAGCAACTCAAAGAGGATAGATCCTATTCCCCACCTGTACGGAGCAGCATCTCCGCTATTAGGAGTCGGCACTCTTCTGTTCAAGAGAGAGGATATAGAGGGTACACACCATGGGGCACCCTATGGTTTTACCTGCGTGACCACGGAGAGGACATGAGGAGGTGGGATGGAAAACCTACCTCAACCCTAGAGGCGCGGGTACGTGGGTTGCAAGGAAAAACAATCACACAAGGGGGTTCTTCCAGGAAAATTGCTGCTCCGGTTTCCAGCGGACAGTTCCCCAGACAGAGTAGAAGGGCTGATCTTACTCCTGATTTTAATGAAGGAGCTCCTGACTCGTATATACGAGAAGTGGGTAATGAATACTATGACCAGGACTAGAGGGGCCCTGCCTCCAGCCAGGTGGAGGAAAGGGACAACCGGGTTTACTGGACTGTGTGGATCCGATGGCCTGGCACATCAGACCCACAGGAGTATAAAGCTCTAGTGGACACCGGTGCACAGTGTACTACCCTAATGCCATCAAGCTATACAGGGGCAGAACCCATCTGTATTTGTGGAGTGACAGGGGGATCCCAACAGCTGACTGTACTGGAGGCGGAAGTGAGCCTTACCGGGAATGAGTGGCAAAAGCACCCCATTGTGACTGGCCCAGAGGCTCCGTGCATCCTTGGCCTAGACTACCTCAGGAGAGGGTATTTCAAGGACCCAAAAGGGTACCGGTGGGCTTTTGGTAGAGCTGCCTTGGAGACGGAGAAAATTAAACAGCTGTCCACCCTGCCCGGTCTCTCGGAGGACCCTTCTGTTGTGGGGTTGCTGAGGGTCGAAGAACAGCAGGTGCCGATTGCTACCACAACGGTGCACCGGAGGCAATATCGCACCAACCGAGACTCCCTGATTCCCATCCATAAACTGATTTGTCGACTGGAGAGCCAAGGAGTGATCAGCAAGACTCGTTCACCTTTTAACAGTCCCATATGGCCAGTGCGAAAGTCTAATGGAGAGTGGAGACTATCGTGGAGAGTATCTAATGGAGAGTAGACTATCGTGGCCTGAATGAAGTCACGCCGCTGCTCAGTGCTGCCGTGCCGGACACGCTGGAACTTCAATACGAACTGGAGTCAAAGGCAGCCAAATGGTATGCTACAACTGATATCGCTAATGCGTTCTTCTCAATCCCTTTGGCAGCAGAGTGCAGGCCACAGTTTGCTTTCACTTGGAGGGGCGTTCAGTACACTTGGAATTGACTGCCCCAGGGGTGGAAACACAGCCCCACCATTTGCCATGGCCTGATCCAGGCTGCACTGGAACAGGGTGAAGCTCCAGAACATCTGCAATACATTGATGACATCATCGTGTGGGGCAATACAGCAGAAGAAGTTTTTGAGTAAGGGAAGAAAATAGTCCAGATCTTCCTGAAAGCCGGTTTTGCCATAAAACAAAGTAAGGTCAAGGGTCCTGCACAGGACATCCTGTCGTGTCCTGTAAAAGGACTGTCGTGGTTTAGCTTCAGTCGGCAACTAAGCACCACACAGCTGCTCATTCACCCTCCCCACCCCGGTGGGATGGGGAAGAGAATCGGAAGGGCAAAAGTAAGAAAACTTGTGGGTTGAGATAAGAACAGTTTAATAAGTGGTGGTGGGGGGAAAATTGTAATGAAAAGGAAAACAATAGAGAGAGAGAGAGGAACAGAACCCAGGGACAAACAAAAAAACCCCAAGTGATGCAACTGCTCACCACCCACCGACCGACACCCAGCCAGTCTCCGAGCAGTGATTGCTACCCCCCCGGCCAACTCCCCCCTGTTTATATTCTGAGCATCAGAATTCTGACATCATATGGTATGGAATAGCCCTTTGGCCAGTTTGGATCAACTATCTTGGCTGTGCCCCCTCCCAGCTTCCTGTGCACCTGGCAGAGCATGGGAAGCTGAAAAGTCCTTGACTAGTGTAAACATTACTTAGTACCACCTAAAACATGAGTGTGATATCAACATTATTCTCATACTAAATCCAAAACACAGCACTATATTAGCTACTAGGAAGAAAATTAACTCTGTCCCAGCTGAAACCAGGACACCTTTCTGATCTCTGAACTGAAATACCTGACCAGATTACAAGTTCTTCACCATGAGAGCAGTTAATCACTGCAATAGGTTGCCCAGAGAAATGGTGGAGTCCCCCTTAAAGGCTCAGCTGAATGGGGCCTTGGGTAACCTAATTTAAGGCCCTGCTTTCAACAGAAGATGGGACCAGGTGATCTCCAGAGGTCCCTGCCAGCCTAGACATTTCTATTCCATGATTTACACTACCAAGCTGTCACAGTTTGCCACTGAGCTAAAGCAGAGGCTCTACTTTACATGGCATCTTCCCTAATCTTACTGAATAATGCTAATAATAATGCCAATTGTTTTCATATCTCTTTTGAAATTAATGACCTATTTGAGCTTAAATTTAATGTGTGGTCATAGTAGCCATGATACATTAAATAATCAGTGCTCAGTGAATTTTATATAATGGTTGTGCAACACTGAAAAAACCCTAAGTTTTCTGAAAATTGGAACCATCAGTTTGAAGCTTAATTTTTGGCTAATTGGCATAGTCAAATTTAAATCTTCAATTAGAATAAAAATCATGGTCATCTAAATTCATGCATTTGTTTAAGTCATGACACTTTTTACTCACCCAGCGATTCTTGAGTTCTAATATACTGATTTTTAGATCAATGTTCTGCAGGTATACATATGTCTCTTAACAAATTCTAAGCAGGTGACTGCACCGCAAAAGTGTCACCCCTAGTTTGACCTTGAAGGGTACAAAGTTGGCATTTTTGACAAGTTCAAGGTCACTGAGTTCAGCAAACCTCCTGACCTGGTATTGCTGCAGAAAGAAATGCTGTCATCCTTTTATTATCTCCCGTGTTCCTCCATTTCTGTGGTTCCATGGTGACCCAGATTGGGGAACTCAACTAAATTACAGAGAAACTTGTAATAATAATAATAAAAAATAATAATTTGTCAGTGAGATTGGTTTTGGCTCACTGCACTGCAGCAGAAACAACTGCGTTTGTTGTAACAAGACAAGGTGGCAGAGGAAGAAGTTGTTTTTCAGCACAGTGCTGGTCCATTCTAACTGTAGTTTGTCAAACACTAAGGGAGTTGGTACAACTATAACAGCAGCTGTCCTGGCTGTGTTCCCTCACAACTTCTTACTCACACTACTTGCTGGGGAGGGAAAAAGAGTGAGGAAAAAGAGAAAGCCTTGATGCTGTGCAAGTACTGTTCAGCAGTAGCTAAAACATTGGTGTGTTGTCAACACCGTTTTAGCCACAAACCCAAAACCGCAGCACCATACAGGTTGCTATGAAGAAAGTTAAGTCCATCCCAGCCAGACCCAATGGAATCTTTACTGAAATTATTGGTCCAAAGCCCTCATTATTATTTTTTATCTGTAGTTGCTGCACGTGACATCAGCAACAGTAGATTTTTTGTAATCTGGTCTGTAAAGTCTCATATACACTATCAGTCATACTATGAGGTTTGGCAGGAGAATTCAACTCTCCTAGTCTCTAAAGTCTTTCAGATCGTGATATTTCATGATGCTCTTTGTAGCATGATTATTCAGTTTCTCAAATCAGTCACTTGAAAAGGTTTTTGAATTCTGAGAAACTATAGTCTTTGTACTTGGCTGAAGATCAAGAGCTCTGAATCTGTCATCAGAAATGTCTTTATTTGCTTATCTTGGAGGGGACCTTAAGCCCCAGGATATCTGTTATGTAAGCTTTCAGTAGGTCAATTAAAAAATAAATTTCAGATGTCAAACTTTGATGCTTGACTTCCTAAATTAATACATGTTGTTTTGGGTTAACCCTGGTAGGCAGCTAAGCCCCACACAGCTGCTCACTCGTTCCCCCCCTCAGTGGGATGGGGAAGAGAATCAGAAAGGCAAAAGTGCGAAAACTCGTGAGATGAGATAAAGACAGTTTAATAGGGAAAGCAAAAGCTGTGCACGCAAACAAAGCAAAATAAGGAATTAATTCACTACTTCCCATCAGCAGGCAGATGTTCTGCCATTTCCAGGAAAGCAGGGCTTCATCACGCGTAACGGTGACTTGGGAAGACAAATGCCGTCACTCCGAACGTCCCCCCCTTCCTCCTTCTTCCCCCAGCTTTATATGCTGAGCATGATGTCATGTGGTATGGAATATCCCTTTGGTCAGTTGGGGTCAGCTGTCCCGGCTGTGTCCCCTCCCAACTTCTTGTGCACCTCCAGCCTACTCGCTGGCAGGGCAGTGTGAGGAGCAGAAAAGGCCTTGATTCTGTGTAAGCACTGTTCAGCAGTAACTGAAATATCCATGTGTTATCAACGGTTTTGGTCCCAAATTCAAAGCACAGCACCATACAGGCTGCTATGAAGAAAATTAACTCCCTCCCAGCCAGACCCAGTACACACATGCAGTAACTATAGTTGTTGTAGAAGGCACGAAGAAAAGGTACAGCAATAGTGATGCCAGACTTGGGGGTTGTATTAAAAAGGGCTGCTCCCTCTGAATTGTTCTATATCAAGTTTCTTAATTTCATAGAATCATAGAATAGTTTGGGTTGGAAGGGACCATTAAAGGTCATCTAGTCCAACCCCCCAGCAATGAGCAGGGACATCTTCAACTTGAGCAACCTGATCTGAGCCCCGTCCAACCTGACCTTGAATGTTTCCAGGGATGGGGCATCCACCACCTCTCTGGGCAACCTGTTCCAGTGTCTCACCACCCTCATCGTAAAAAATTTATTCCTTATATCTAGTCTGAATCTACCCTCTTTTAGTTTAAAACCATTACCCCTTGTCCTTTTGCTACAGACCTGGTAAAAAGTCTTTTTCCATCTTTCTTATAAGCCCCCTTTAAGTACTGAAAGGTTGCAATAAGGTCTCCCCGGAGCCTTCTCTTCTCCAGGCTGAACAACCCCAACTCTCTCAGCCTTTCCTCATAGGAGAGGTGTTCCATCCCTCTGACCATTTTTGTGGCCTTCCTCTGGACCCGCTCCAACAGGTCCATGTCTTTCCTGTACTGAGGGCTCCAGAGCTGGACGCAGTACTCCAGGTGGGGTCTCACCAGAGCGGAGTAGAGGGGCAGAATCACCTCCCTTGGCCACGCTTCTTTTGATGCAGCCCAGGATATGATTGGCTTTCTGGGCTGCAAGTGCACATTGCTGGCTCATGTCCAGCTTTTCATCTACCTGTATATCCCCAAGTCCTTCTCTGCAGGGCTGCTCTCAATCCCTTCATCCCCAGCCTGTATTGATACTGGGAATTGCCTCAACCCAGGTGCAGGACCTTGCACTTGGCCTTGTTGAACCTCATGAGGTTCACATGGGCCCACTTCTTGGGCTTGTCCAGGTCCCTCTGGATGGCATCCCTTCCCTCAGGCGCGTCAACCGCGCCACTCAGCTTGGTGTCATCTGCAAATTTGCTGAGGGTGCACTCGATCCCGCTGTCTATGTCATTGATGAAGATATGAAATAGTACTGGTCCCAATACGGACCCCTGAGGGATACCACTTGTCACTGATCTCCATCTGGACATTGAGCTGTTGACCACTACCCTCTGGATGCGACCATCCAACCAATTCCTCATCCACCGAACAGTCCACCCATCAAATCCCTCTCTCTCCAATTTAGAGAGAAGAATGGTGTGGGGGACTGTGTCAAAGGCCTTACAGAAGTCCAGATAGATGACATCCGTAGCTCTTCCCTTGTCCACTGATGTAGTCACTCTATCATAGAAGGCCACTAGGTTGGTCAGGCAGGACTTGCTCCTTGGCTAAGCCATACTGGCTGTCTCGAATCACCTCCCTGTCCTCCATGTGCCTTAGCATAGCCTCTAGGAGGATCTGTTCCATGATCTTCCCAGGCACAGAGGTGAGGCTGTTCCCACGGTTCTCCTTTCTACCCTTGCCATGGACTGATCCAGACTGCACTTGAGAAAGGGAAGAAAATAGTCCAAATCCTCCTGAAAGCCAGTTTTGCCATAAAACAAAGTAAGGTCAAGGGACCTGCACAGGAGATCCAGTTTTTAGGAATAAAATGGCAAGATGGATGTCATGAGATCCCAATGGATGTGATCAACAAAATAACAGCCATGTCTCCACCAACTAGCAAAAAGGAAACACAAGCTTTCTTAGGCGTTGTGGGTTTTTGGAGAATGCACATTCCAAATTACAGTCTGATCGTAAGCCCTCTCTACCAAGTGACCCGGAAGAAGAACGATTTCCAATGGGGCCCTGAGCAACGACAAGCCTTTGAGCAAATTAAACGGGAGATAGTTCATGCAGTAGCCCTTGGGCCAGTCCGGGCAGGGCCAGATGTAAAGAATGTGCTCGACACCGCAGGCGGGGAGAATGGCCCTACCTGGAGCCTCTGGCAGAAAGCACCAGGGGAGACTCGAGGTCGACCCCTAGGGTTTTGGAGTCGGGGATACAGAGGATCCGAGGCCCGCTATACTCCAACTGAAAAAGAGATATTGGCAGCATATGAAGGGGTTCGAGCTGCTTTGGAAGTGGTTGGTACTGAAGTACAGCTCCTCCTGGCACCCCGACTGCCGGTGCTGGGCTGGATGTTCAAAGGGAGGGTCCCCTCTACGCATCATGCAACTGATGCTACGTGGAGTAAGTGGGTTGCACTGATCACACAACGGGCTCGGATAGGAAACCCCAGTCGCCCAGGAATCTTGGAAGTGATCATGGACTGGCCAGAAGGCAAAGATTTCAGAATATCGCCAGAGGAGGAGGTGACGTGTGCTGAGGAGGCCCCACTGTACAATAAACTACCAGAAAATGAGAAGCAGTATGCCCTGTTCACTGATGGGTCCTGTCGTATTGTAGGAAAGCATCGGAGGTAGAAGGCTGCTGTATGGAGTCCTATACGACAAGTCGCAGAAACTGCTGAAGGCGATGGTGAATCGAGCCAATTTGCAGAAGTAAAGGCCATCCAGGTGGCTTTAGACATTGCTGAATGAGAAAAGTGGCCAGTGCTCTATCTCTATGCTGACTCATGGATGGTGGCAAATGCCCTGTGGGGGTGGTTGCAGCAAAGGAATCAGAGCAACTGGCAGCGCAGAGGCAAACGCATCTGGGCTGCTGCATTGTGGCAAGATATTGCTGCCCGGGTAGAGAACCTGGTTGTAGAAGTACATCACGTAGATGCTCATGTACCCAAGAGTCAGGCCACTGAGGAACATCAAAGCAAGCAGCAGGTGGATCAGGCTGCTAAGATTGAAGTGGCCCAGGTGGATCTGGACTGGCAACATAAGGGTGAATTATTTATAGCTTGGTGGGCCTCAGGCCCTGGTAACACCTCAGGCCATCAAGGAAGAGATGCAACATATAGATGGGCTTGTGATCGAGGGGTGGACTTGACCATGGACACTATTGCACAGGGTAGCCATGAATGTGAAACATGTGCTGCAATTAAACAAGCCAAGCGGTTAAAGCCTCTGTGGTATGGAGGGCGATGGCTGAAATATCAGTATGGGGAGGCCTGGCAGACTGATTATATCACACTCCCACAAACCCGCCAAGGCAAGCGCTATGTGCTTCCAATGGTGGAAGCAACCACCGGATGGCTGGAAACATGTCCTGTGCCCCATGCCACTGCCCGGAACACTCTCCTGGGCCTTGAAAAGCAAGTCTTATGGCGACATGGCACCCCAGAAAGAATTGAGTCAGACAACGGGACTCATTTCCGAAACAACCTCATAGACACGTGGGCCAAAGAGCATGGCATTGAGTGGGTATATCACATCCCCTGTCATGCACCAGCCTCTGGGAAAATCGAACGATACAATGGGCTGTTAAAGACTACACTGCGAGCAATGGGTGGTGGGACATTCGAACACTGGGATACACATTTAGCAAAGGCCACCTGGTTAGTCAACACTAGGGGATCTGCCAATCGAGCTGGCCCTGCCCAATCAAAACTCTTACGCACTGTGGAGGGGGATAAAGTCCCTGTAGTGCACATAAAGAATATGCTGGGGAAGACAGTCTGGGTTATTCCTGCCTCGGGCAAAGGCAAGCCCATTTGTGGATTGCTTTTGCGCAAGGACCTGGGTGCATTTGGTGGGTGATGCGGGAGGATGGGGAAGTCCGATGTGTACCTCAAGGGGATTTGATTTTGGGTGAAAATAGCCAATGAACTAAATGGTATGATGTGATGTTAATTGCTATACAATACTGTATGTCATCACTTTTATGGTTGCTATATGCCATATCAACAGAACCCAAAGTCATGGACTAAATGAACTCAACAGACATTTTAGAGGGATGGCCCATAGACTAAGGGAATGATATCTGTGTGTATGTATCGGAAGACAGGGAAAGTGGTGGTGATTAACTGGAATGTATTGTAAAGGGTAGGACCTGGGCATGATGTAGATGGTATAGAATAAGGGGTGGATACTGTCCTGGTTTCGGCTGGGATAGGGTTAATTTTCTTCCTAGTAGCTAATATAGTGCTGTGTTTTGGATTTAGTATGAGAATAATGTTGATATCACACTCATGTTTTAGTTGTTGCTAAGTAATGCTTACACTAGTCAAGGACTTTTCAGCTTCCCATGCTCTGCCAGGTGCACAAGGAGCTGGGAGGGAGCACAGCCAAGATAGTTGATCCAAACTGGCCAAAGGGCTATTCCATACCATATGATGCCATGCTCAGTATATAAACAGGGGGGAGTTGGCCGGGGGGGTAGCAATTGCTGCTCGGGGACTGGCTAGGCGTCAGTCAGCGGATGGTGAGCGGTTGTATCACTTGGGTTTTTTTGTTGTTTGTCCCTGGGTTTTGTTCCCCCCCCCGTTGTTTTCCTTTTCATTACAATTTATTGTTGTTGTTGTTATTTATTATTATGATTTTATTTTATTTTATTTCAATTATTAAACTGTTTTTATCTTAGCCCATGAGTTTTCTTATTTTTACTCTTCCGATTCTTTCCCCCATCCCACTGGGGGGGGAGGGTGAGCGAGCGGCTGTGTGGTGCTTAGTTGCCAGCTGAAGCTAAACCACGACATGCATCCAGCTTGTCCCATAGCATCCCAGAGCAGCAAGAAAAAGAAGGAATCTTGAAGGAGAAAGAGAATTCAGAAAAAATGCTCAAGCATATGTTTTTTGCGTGAAGAAGCTCAGAAGCAAAAAATTTTTAAAAATGGGTGCAATGTTTCCCTTTTTCCAGTCACCAGGGACTTCACCTGACTGCCGTGACTTTTCATATATCATCAAGAGTGGCTTGGCAGTTACATCAGCCAATTCCCTCAGGAGTCTGGGATGCATCTCATCGGGTCGCATAGACTTATGTATGTTCAGGTTCCTCAGGTGGTCACGAACCTGATCTTCTCTTACAGTGGGGGAGACTTTGCTCCCCCAGTCCCCATCTTGCGGTCTATCCACTCGAGAGGTGTGGGAAGAGAGGTTGCCACTGAAGACTGAGGCAAAAAATTTGTTGAGTACCTCAGCCTTCTCCTTGTCTGTTGTTACCAGTTTGCCAGTCTTGCTCGTCAGGGGGGGTACGCTTTCTTTGACCTTCCTTTTCTGGCTGACATACCTATAGAACCCCTTATTATTATTCTTTGCGTCCCTTGCCAAGTTCAGCTCCAGCTGCGCCTTGGCCTTCCTGACCCCATCCCTACACAACCGGGCAGCGTCCCTATACTCTTCCCAGGATACCTGTCCCTGCTTCCACTGCCTGTGCATTTCCTTCTTGCCCTTTAGTTTGACCAGCAGGTCTTGACTCATCCATGCCGGTCTCTTGCCGTCCTTTCCTGATTTCTTACACCTGGGGATTGAGAGCTCTTGCACTCTATGGAAAGCTTCCTTAAAGATCTGCCAGCTCTGTTCTGCTCCCTTGTCCCTGAGGGCAGTTTCCCAGGAGGTCCTATTGACTAACTCCTTGAACAGCTGGAAGTTTGCTTTCCTAAAATCCAGGTCCTGACTTTACTCCTTGCCTGACCCATATCCCTCAGGACCGCGAACTCCACCGGTGCACGATCACTGCAGCCCAGGCTGCCTCCGATCTTGACGTCACCAATTAGCTCACTTGCGTTGGTGGCCAACAGGTCCGGTATCGCATCCCCTCTGGTAGGACTGTCTATTACCTGGCTTAAGAAGTTATCCTCAATGCATTGCAGGAGTCTCCTGGATTGCCTACAGCTCGCCGTGCTACTTTTCCAGCAGATGTCGGGGTGGTTGAAGTCCCCCAGCAGGACGAGAGCCTGCGAGTGAGATGCCTCCTGTAGCTGGAGTAAGAAGGCTTCGTCAATAGGCTCCCCTTGATCAGGCGGCCTGTAGGAGACACCAACCACAAGGTTCCCTTTGTTGCCTCGGTCTCTAATTCTTACCCATAAGCTTTCAACCTGTTCGTGGCTATTCTTCAGAGACAGCTCTTCACACTCTATCCATTTCTTGATATAGAGGACAACCCCTCCGCCCCTCCTTCCTTGCCTGTCCCTTCTGAACAGCCTGTAGCCATCGATAGCCGCACTCCAGTCATGGGATTCGTCCCACCAATTTCATGCTATGTGTCTGATAAGGTGCTGATAACAGTCTTTGTTAGTCTTAGAACACGCGCCTGTTAATTCTCTGTGAGGCAGGATAGCATATGAAGTAAAATGTAGTATGTAGATGGTTGTATGAGGAGTGCACTGTGTTCAGTGATGCCCGGATGTTTTTGCCCATCGTATGTGAATTCCAGTACTGTGTGTACAGTCAGTTTCTTAATGCTGCTGGTACAGTTAACACAGAGAATCAGCTTTGATTAAACTGAAACCTAATTATACATAAAACCATTTTCTGCATTCATTTATCTGATGTATGTATTTCTCAGTATAGGTCAGGTACATAGTTTTGTCTTTTGTATGTACAGTCTTGTGGTTCTGGGCCTAGTTTACAGCAGTTCCTAGTGCTGAAATTGGCATGGTGTTTGCACCTCTTTGGAAGTAGCTTAGCTGGGTAACAGTGTGAAAATGCCTTTAAATATTTGCAGTCAAAGACTGTCAAACTTAGTATTTGTGAAAATTGGAACATATCATATGCAAGGTTTCAAAAATTAATTTACTGTAGCTGAACTATCTTTTTTTTTTTTTTCTTGTGTTTCTTAAAAAGTAGTGGTTTTGCTCAAAATAGTGGGTTATTGTCCAGAGTCTGATTTTGGGTTACACATATCTGATCTATGGCAAAAGTTGATATAAGCCTTGAAGTGTTAAGCTTACACTTTAGAAAGACATTTTTGCGGCCATCAGATCATGCTTAAATAATATTTTTGGCTTAAATGATATTTTTGTTCCATGTAGAAATGTTTTCTGCACAGCATACTTTTTTGGCTTTCTGTACTCAAAAACTTTATTTCTAATAATAATAATAAAGAGAGATTTTAGAATTAAGTGATTACAAAATAAGTTTATACTTTTTTTGACCATGAATACCTGCATTAGTGGAGATGCATGCTATTCTGTGTTTGAAATTTTTGACAAGGACCTTAGAGTTGCATGGAGCGTTTTTTGAAGAGGGAATGTTAGTGTCAGAATCCATGCAGATTATAGATTAAAGTCTTTTTTTGTAAGAATGGTACAAAGAAGCAATACAAAAACTTGGGGTTGAAGTAAAAGATACCATGAAATCAAGTAACCTCAGTGTAACAAGTTACCATTTTTCAAATTAGTTGTGATCACTGTTTGTGGTATGTAATCCTAGGTGATATCAGCTGTGAAATAGAAGTTGGCTTAAAAAACTGCTTGTGACTGGCCATACGATTATTGTAACAGCAGGTCAACCCGCTGATAGGGATGTCACACTTTGTAGGGTGTGCCGTTGTGTTTGAGATAAGTGTCTGCTGCATCATTTTTTGGCTGCTGTGTTTTAATTAGCAGAATCATTTTAAGGTGTATTTTGGGCTGACTCACATAATCATTTTTTCTTGGCCTTAATGTTTGTGGCTCTGGTGTAGAACCACAGGCAGAAATTAGATGGCTATAGAGGCTTCTGTCCACATCTGTTCTGAACTTCTTCAGGGGTTCCTACTCCTGTTACCCAGGGTGGGTCAGGAGGCCTGTGAGGTAACTGCAAATTATAACTTAGCCTCCTAAGGAAAGCTGTCATTGACTTTTGGTTTTCCTTAGCATGCTAAGCTGTAGTTTCTGTCTATTCAACAGCTGTTTCACAATCAGTTTATCTGTTGGTCAAACAGAGCAAGAATTTAGAGAAGGATAGGCAGATACAACTGTAAGTGGCAAAATGTACATTCAGCTAATTTTAATCCGAGTCATAACTTCCAAGGTATCATTGCATGAACGTTTTCCTACCCCAGTGCTGCTGTTTTGGTGCTTTTTCAGTGCAACTGATACAACTGTGTGAGGGGCTATGCTATAAGCCAGTTATAAAAACAAACCCCCCAAACTAAGGGGTTGGCTTACTGTGTAGCCTTATAAACAGTTGCAATAGCACAAATTTAAGGAAGGAAATGAGCTATGAGCAAGGAAGAACTTCAGCATGTATGGTAGGTTGACCCCGGCCAGCAGCCAAACACCTACCCTGCCTTTTGCTCATTCCCCTCTCCTGGGGGATAGGGAGAAAAATGGAAGGCGAAAAGACTTGTGGATCAAGATATTGACAGTTTAATAAGAAAAACAAAAGCTGTGTGCAAGCAAAGCAAAAAGAGGAATTAATTCCCTACTTCCCATCAGCAGGCAGATGTCCAGCCACTTCCTGGGAAGTAGGGCCTCAGCACATGTAAGGGTTTCTTGGGAAGACAAATGCCATAACCACAAATGTCCCTGCATCCTCTTCCTTTCCCTGAGCTTTTATTGCTGAGCACAACATCATATGGTATGGAATACCTCTTTGGTCAGTTGGGGTCAGCTGTCCCAGCTGTGTCCCCTCCCAACCTCTTGTCCACCCCCAGCCTACTAGCCTTTGGGGGTGGGGGGAGAGAAGGCCTTAACTGTGTACGCACTGTTCAGCAATAGCCAAAACACTGGTGTTTTATCAACACTGTTTTAGCCACAAATGCAAAACAGAGCACCATATGTGCTGCTATGAAGAAAGTTAACTTCATAACTTCATCCCAGCCAGACCCAGTACAGTATGCTAGCCACTACAGACTTCACTTCCCATGTTGGATACTTAGATTTGACTTGCTTAATTTTAGATGTTTAATTAAGTTATTCATCTAGGCTCCTTTGTATCCAATGACAAGAAATAAGTACCTCTAGATGGTAATTAATCCTGTGTGCCTATTGATACATTGATTGGTTATAAAGGAAGCCTTGCTATTTGACACCTAACTTCTAAGCATCTTAAATTGGATTTAGGACACAGTGAGAGGCAGCTTACTTCAATTCAGGGTTACCTTGCACTTACTGCATATTGATAAGATTGTTCATGTAAGAATTCATTACAGAACTAGTGTTCCATATGTTAATGACCTGGTTTGCCTTGTACTGGCTTTTTCAGGTAAGCAGGCTCTTAGGTTAATGTCTGAATTGGCATCTCATTACTATATAAAAGAAGGGATGGCTTATATTAAGAGCTTAGTTGAGATGGAGAAATACTTAAAGTATAAAGAACATAATTTTGTCCAGTAGATAAATTTCATGCTTTCTGAGCTAGGCTCAATATGATGTACCACTCTCAAAGGCTGAGAATTCATAGATATTTCTGTTTCTTCAACCATTTGTTAATCTCCCAATGATATTTATGGTGGGAAGTGTAAGTCTTATCTTTTTCTTTTAGGTTGACAATTGCATTTTTCGCACTCTCTGGTCTGGATATGTTGGATTCCTTAGATGTGGTGAACAAAGATGATATAATAGAATGGATTTATTCCCTGCAGGTCCTTCCCACAGAAGACAGTGAGTGAGTTTTTAGTGTTGTTGTTTTGCTTTTTAAAATTAATATTAACATCTTTACTTTTGCTTTCTACTTGGGGAATAGTGTATTGCTCTTAGTTTTTATAAAATACAAGCTTGAGCTTCCTGAGGTGGTTGTCCTGATAATTTCTGATAGCAGTATGTCTAGAAATTCACCCCTCTAAAGAAATAAGTCTAGAAGTGATTAGTTTAGCTTTTTTTATGTGTTCAAGGTGAAGCTATGAAATGAATTTGAAGACAAGACAATATAAAATACTGAAGAAGTTCCACCTTTGAGCATCTTCTCAGAGAATTTTTCACCTGTTTCTAAAAGAAATGCATATGCCATACAGATATTACAAGTCTATTAATAATTATATTGACTTCTGCTAATTGTAGCTATGCCAGGAGCTATAAGCACAGGTGTGACTTTTGGAAAAAGGGAGGTGTAAGGTTAAGAAGCAAAAGGGATAAACACAGTTCCCACTTTATAATGAAAAAAATATTCTTTAGATCTGTGAAGGTTAAATTTACCTAACATTTTTAGGAGTAATACTGTTGCTCTGTCCTAGCTGTCCTCAGATTGGAAGGTTCATAGTAGATTCAGGTTAGGGAGGGAGCATACAAGAAGTGGCCCTCTCCAGGTAACTTGACAGAAGTGGAGGGAGGTGCTATTTCTTTGGGCTAGTTGGTATTGGTGTTTTTTCTGTGGTGGCTCAGGCGAGTGGTTAATAGCAGTAGGAGGAGTGGAAGTGAGGGAGATGTGGATGAGGCACTGCCATTTTAAGAAGTGAGGTGCTGGCATGTTAAGTGCTGTTGTGGGGATTGCTCCAGGCTTGTCTTTAGAGAAGAGGTAATTCCAGGTGCCTGTCTATAAAATCATGAACATGTAAAGTACCTCGTATGTTGGATGGTTGTAGAATTAAAATTGTGTATTTCCTTATAATATCTAGTCTAATCATATACCACAAATTAGGTGTCTTCCCTAAAGCAGTTTTATGAAGTAAAAAGAGTTTTATGAAGTGAACGTATGGAAGTCAAGATTGCTGATGCTTGATTTTTACAGTAATAAAAAGAACCCATTTATTTTTCTGGCAACTTACAAACCATCAGATCTCTTGCAGACATTAGCTCTAATAGAGTTTGATTTCTTGTGCTGTATTTCAGGAGTGATTACAGAAAATTAAGGGGTTTGGATCACATAATTGTTCCTACAGGTCTTTTATTTATGAGAAGGTTCTTGTCACTTAGCACTGAGAAAATTTTCCAGGGTGTACATGTTTTTTTTTCAGGAGTTGCATACTTTCTGATCTCTATCCCTGTCTTCAGGAGTGTATTCTGAAAGAACAGTCAATTTTGCAAGAAGAGAGATTAGAATAGACATTTTTTTGTTTGTTTGTCTTTGATAGTATGCTGTAATTCTCAGTAAGCATCCCGTCACCCCACCTCCCAGCCAATATTTGGGATAGTCACATCATTATCAAGGGCCTTCTAGGGATACCAGTATAAATCTCAGCACGCAGCAGAGGCTAAAGATCCAGGGCACAGCTAGGACATGCTATCTTTTTTTGTTGTTTTCTTGGCGCTCATCCTATCATAAAATTACAGGACAGTAGTTTTAGGGAGGATGCCTATGGCATTGCATTCTGTGCTTATAAATAATAAATCTCTCATTTCTCCAGCAGACCAACCTTCACTCCAGTCCTGTATCTTGATATCACATCATAAGAACTCTGTTTTTGTTAAGCTATCTTCCTTTTGCTATTAACACTACTCTTTATCTGGTCCCTTGACCCCTAAAATTTCAGCATTATTTTATTCCAATTTTACTTCATCTGATGGACAATAGATTAATTAAAATGTAAATGATACTAACCTCAACAAATTGGATGCTGGATGATTAAATGTTCAGAATGGAGTGCACAACCTCCTTTAATGTCTACTTTCAATAAAATGCACTGACTTTCTGTTTTTTAATTCTGGATGTGTGCAATATTTGCTATATGGCAGCCTCCCACCAGTAGAGCTCTGACTCTCTTTTGGCCTGTTTGAAGAAGTAGCTAAACTGTGGTAGGCTGCAGCACTTGAGGCTTTTGGTTTCAACATGTTTGTACATATCTAGTTAAAGGGAATACTTGCTAGCTTGATGCATCAGAATCTTTCCTGGAAAAAAATCTGACTCTACTTTTAAAGAAATATATTATTGAAACTTCTTTGACATGCATGCTGATATATCCCTCTTTCTGGGGAAAATTGATTTTTAAGCATCTAAATTCTAACACTGATGTATTGTGTAGTTTCTAGAATAAGGAAATTCCAATAATCTTGCCTTAAGTAACTGCATTGCACTTGATGTAAGTCTTCATTACTTTTGGTTCTGTCATTGAAAACCAATGGACTTATATTTTAAATTGGAATATGTTTTAAGCTCAACTTGGTTCTTTGGTTTTGATTGCATCACTGGATGAATTCCTAAAAAGAACAAAAAGAGAATTCCTGTAATTCTTATTGGAAAATTTTCTCTGCTGTTCATGTTACTCTCTCCAAAGTTTCCATATCAGTAGTACTTCACTTGATTCTTAGGCACTTTTAAAGGTGGCAAATTAAAATTATTTTGAGAACTACTGCTACTTTACAATGGGCTTCCAATGGATCGGAGACAGAACAGTCAATACTCTACAAACTTAATTTCAGTTTACTTTTGCCACTATTATAGTAGGGTATTATAGAACCTGGTAGAAAATTCAGAATTTGAATTTTTAGAATACTTATTTGTTATAATCTCAAAATATACTGTGATAGTATTAAGTAATATGTTTGTATATACTAATATGGGAAGATCTCAGTCTAGCTCAGTAAGAAAGCGTGCACATACACACTTTGTGAACCTAATTGAAATGCACTAAGGGAAGCTAAAGCTTAAGGTACATCAGGATAGACTATATTCTTCTGTGGGTTTACTGTAAATGAAATATAGGAGATTAAAAAAAGTAATACCATAATTAATTTTAGCTCAAGTGTTTTAGAGCCTGACTCAATACCTGTTGTAATTTGGAGAGAATGGCATGTCACACATCAGCTGACTCTCACATAAACCTAACAGTCTTAGCTGGATGTTTGGTTTCCTTGGTGTCTTCTACTTATTTGAAAGGACTCTGTCTTCTATAACTTTTGCAAAATAGTTTGGTTTTTACTTCCATAGCTTTTGGCCATTGCTACCTTTCCTTCACATTTAGTAAAAGCTCTGCCTCATTACATGGCTAATAGCATGTGATTGTTTTGTTTATTTTTTGAAGGGGAAATTAAAATTGTAAATGCTCAGCAGTGGTAATTTGTGACCAAGGAATCATCTGGCAAGAAGGCCCAACTACAAGAAGGGGTTAAACTGGCTGGAAGCAGGAATGTCAGAGACAGAATGACTCCTTGCAAGGGAGTGAAGTTTCCCTGGGTGATGAGATAAGAAACAGCCTCAGCATTGTCTTGTAGCCATCCTGGAATGCCAGCGCTCAGGGGCCACCTTTGGGCAGCAGAGCTGGGCTGGGGGATGGACCCGGGCTGAGGTGCCCCATGCAACTGCTCACAGGATTGGTGCTGGTGCGAGTGTATATATGGCATCTTTGCAGACTCCTTGTAGAACCGCTTATGGTGGTAGGACTCTGCTCAATGCATTGTTCATTATTTTTTTCTTTTATATTTAATTCGCCTCGAGGAGTACCAGAAAAATTACCCAACAGTGTTCATTGTATTAAGACCAACTGTGTTTCCTTTTAGAAGGGCACTGAAATTTTGAAAAAGCCTCCTTTTTTTTTCATTAGGAGGGGGGCTGTGCTCTTTTACAAGCCTTATTAGAAATTATATCTTTGGAATAAGACATATTTCTTAGTGTTAGTGAAATTGTTGCCTTGCTGTAAAATAACTCCTGAAACACACAGAGTATGTTTAGAGAGGAGACATTGCTTTATTCTGCTCAGGGTGCAAGGTGGAATATTTCGGTAAGAGGATGTTCCCGTTATTGGTCTTTGAAGGGTTACAGCTTCGCATTCTTTTAGGACAAACATATGCTTGTTAGTAAAATATGCTCTTATCTAGCTTAGGCATTATCTATTACCTTGAAGATTCTACAATTCTCACAGTCTCATATGCTAGTTTCTATTTCTAACTGTGATCCCTTCTTAGCTACTAATAACTCTTATACTATTTCTATTTATTCTACAATATATACACATATATACATGGTTCAAGGTGACAAAATTAGAAAAGGATTGACAAAAGACCCTGTTTCAACTCCTTGTTCTTTTGATTCTTGTCATGTTATAACTTTACTGTTTTCCCTCTCATAAAGCAGCTCCTAGACAGAATTTCATATCTATTATAAGTATCTTAAAGTGCAACTCTTAGCAATGTGAGAAAGAGGTATCCCAGTTGTTACTTGCAGGTTGCATGTAAAACCACTTCAGCACTTTTAAAAGATTGTGAATCCAGAGCTCTGGGCTGAAGTAATGTAATTTACAGACCTACAGTGGACGTACATTCCTTGGCCATATTCATCTGCCATCCTCCCCTATAGCAACACTGGCACTTGTTTGACCCTGCTGGGAGCTGGTTTAGCTTGCTGAAGTGGCAGAAAAGCATGTATTTATTTATCTTTCAGAAAGGTTAGCTTTGTGTTGCCTTTGTGAACTGAATTGGCTGGGAATGCTAGTGCCAGCCCAGTGGGGAAGAGGGAACAAGATTACATACTTTGACAGCTGGATGTTTCACTGGCTTTGCTATACCAAGAAACTGCGCCCTAAGTAAAGCTGAGACATCTTTCATTTTTTGGTCTGAACTCCCAGGATCCATGCATTAGCAGGCTGAAAACCATTGCTCTAGACCAGGGACCTAAAACGTTTGTGGGTTGGATTTTTTTGTTTTGGTTTGGCTTTTTTGCAAAGATTGAGTTTAGATTTGTAATAATGCTGCTTTTTTTTTCCTCCTTTGCTTGTGCACTAAAAAAAATGGGGAAAATGTCATTGATTGTTTTTGAGATCCTAGTTACATTTGAGCTTTCTGATCATCAATTTCTTGAGCAGAAATATGAATTCTCCTCTAACTTAACCTTTTTTACTGGCTGGATTTGAAGTATTTATCTGGATGTGTAGCAGATTGCTGGTTTAGAGAATGTAACTTGACATTTTATGATACATTCTAGTGCTTTGATTTGTAAGAACCTATTTTTTAGCCCTAGTTCAGTAAGAATTGCTCATGTTTACTTTTATCTGGGTATACTATGTCAGCCTATGTTAAAGCTATGACTTCTTCATGTATTTTAATCTATTGATGGTGTATTTAAAATTACTCCTGTACGTAGCAAAATTAAAAAAGCCTAGGAACCAGAGGAATGCATACATACCCTGAAGGGGAAGAAGTAGTGGTAGAAGTTACCACTCTTCCCATCAAAGGTTAATCATAAAAGTCACATAACAGAAATGTCCTTTCTCTAACGTAAGAGATCCTAGGATAAACCTTCTGTGGTCAACACTTGCAGCTCTGTTACACATCATAAGAACTTTCTGATCTACACTTAAGTAATGTGACTTTCTTGAAGGTAAAATTTCGACTCTTGATGTAAATGTGGAGTCTTTTGACTTGGGAAAAGGGCCACATTTATTTAGTTCTGTTGTCAAATAAGACAAGTTTTCCCAGTATTTTTTGTTCTGCTTTCAACAGTCGTACAGTGATTGATAAAATGTTTATTACTTTTTGTTGTATGTTAAGCTCTTTCAGAAAGTGGTTAAATATGCTTAACTCTGAAAGTGAATGCTAGGTGGTACCATTTCATAACTGCATTTATATGTGATGCTTCAACTGACTATGCAGGTGCTGAACAGGTGCAATTCAAGAAAGTAGGGAAGAGTTGATTAGCACTACTAAGCTATTACATGAGATAAGAAGTACAAGTAGCCTGCAATAAAAGAGTAAAACCAACTTCACTGAGAGTGAGATGATGTGCATAAACTGAAAGATGAAAGATGATGGGTCTTTTTCATTACATAAATGTTTCCCCTTTAGATTTCACAGAATCACAGAATCGTATAGGTTGGAAAAGACCTTTAAGATCATCGAGTCCAACCGTAAACCTAACACTACCAAGACCACCACTACACCATGTCCCTAAGCACCTCAAATTTGAACTTGTATGTATGCAGGAAGCTTTAAAAAAAAAAAAAAAAAGAGAGACATGACATCAGAATCATCTGGTTAGAAATGAGCTGTTTTCACTTCCCATTTAGGATTTCAGATGAGCATTCTATTTTTAAATTCAAGAATTGCAGCTATAACTTTAGTAATTCACTTCTAATCCTGAAGCTCTAGGAAGCATTTATTGCATGCACGTTGACAACAAAGTTCTTTTATTTGGAGAAGGAGATAAAGCTTCCCTTTGGAGATTATGTAGTAGTGAGGACACTGAAGAGTCATGTTGTTCTTTGTGGACCTGAGATTGTGTTTCTCCTAGGGGCCAGTGTGTAAACTCTGGGATTAAAGACCAGAAGTCACTTAAATAAATAGACAAAATAAGTTTTAAATCAATTATAGCAATACAGTTAAAAATCCAGCATTTGAAAATTACCGATAATGATATTTGGTTGATAACAGTTCAGTAGTACAGGAAAAGTTTTAAAACATTACACAAAAATTGAGCAGCTAAAGGGAATAATAGATTCTGATTCCATTCAAGTACTTTATTTTTAATCAGACTTTTAAATGGTAGCTGTCATATAAGAAGGGAATTGAGGTAACCCACTAACAGCATACCTGTACTTTGGTCTCGTACTGCCATTTCTACTTCGGTAATGAATTGTAAACTGCAGTCTAAAAGGCAGATGCTGGGAATGAATCCATCCAGGATGAATCCATCCATCTAGCAATGAGAAGCTGAGTTCTGCTTAACTGAAGAGCTGTCCTCATTGTAGCACATTTTTATTTGCAGCAGGCCATAACAGCTATGTACCAGTAGACTTACAACTGTTTTATGGGTGAAGGATTTCCACATCTGTGCCTTTTTTAAAATTTTATTTTGTAGTTTGCATAAGCACATTTGACACAGATTAAATTGTGCCCATTGCCTCTTGTCCTGTCACTGGACACGACTGAAAAGAGCCTGGCTCCGTCTTCTTTGCACCCTCCCTTCAGGTATTTGCACACATTGATGAGATTCCCCCTGAGCTTTCTCTTCTCTAGGCTAAACAGTCCCAGCAATCTCAGCCTTCCCTCATAGGAGAGATGCTCCAGTCCCTTAATCATCTTATTGGCCCTGTGCTGGTCTCTCTCCATTATGTCCATGTCTCTCTTGTACTGGGGAGCCCAGAACTGGACACAGTACTCCAGGTGTGGCCTCACCAGTGCTGAGTAGAAGTGAAGGATCACCTCCCTCGACCAGCTGGCAACAAACCCAGGAATGTGAAAGCACAAAAATATCTGAAATTAGTAAGTAGGATCCAAGACTGAAAAGAAATCTTCAAGAAAAGCCAGAGGGCAAAGAGGATGAGGCAAAAGAAAAGAGGAGAAATACAGAGAAAAAAGACAAAGAGGAACATAAGACATACATTGGTGCTTGGGGTTGTGTCGTGGGAGAAGAGTCAGAGATCACTCGGACAGATCTGATCTAGTAGTTAGTTTATTGGGTTTTAATCAGTAAATTTAGGTATGTAAAATATTTAATAAGTACAGATGGATTGGTGGTTAATACTCTACTAATTACTACACTTAAAGTTAGTATGGGATACAAAGATTATCACTTAATCTTACTATACGTATCTTAAATGTTACATGCATGCAAAAAATGTCACTTACCAACCCATCAATGTCTGGTGTCAGGTAAGGGATCTCTCAGCCTCGAGGGGTAACCTTGAGAGGCGTCCCTACTCAAGGGGAGATCGCTGCCACGCAGCCAGCTGCTATGGAGGGAGAGCTCAATGGACCCTCATGGCTGCAGATATTTATAGCATAAAGCAGTTGATTTGTAGTCAGATTTTCTGCTGTGTTAATGCAGTTTTGGCCGCTTATCAGCCCCGTCTCCAGCCAAACCGTGGGTTTTTTTGGGTTTGGTGCTGGGTTCTTGCTGATAGCCTCACACAATAGGATTAACTTCGGTTCGGCCTACTTGCTGAGCATCTGCCTGGACCAAAGTTCAGTTAGTTCAAACAGGAGGAGTGCATCCATCGCAGGTTGTTCCTCCCCAGGTGCATGACTTGGCACTTCCCCTTGTAGAACTGCATGAGGTTCCTGTCAGCCTATTTCTCCAGACTGTTGAGGTCCCTCTGGATGGCAGCACGACCCTCTGGCATATCGGCCACTCCTCCCAGTTTTGTGTCATCAGCAAACTTGCTGAGGGTACACTCTGCCCCATCATTCAGATCATTAATGAAGATATTGAACAGGATTGGACCCAGTATTGACCCCTGGGGTATACCACTAGTTACTGGCCTCCAACTAGACTTCCATGGTTTCCAGAATTAGCTACTCCATCAGGGATCGAGGTAAGGCTGACCGACCTGTAGTTCCCTGGGTCCTCCTTCTTGCCCTTTTTGAAGATAGGAGGGACATTTGCTTTCCTCCAGTCTTTGGGCACTTCTTCCAGTCACCATGATTGATCAAAGATTATCGAGAGTGGCCTTGTGATGACATCAGCCAGCTCCCTCAGCACTCGTGGGTGCATCCCGTCAGGGCCCATGGACTTATGTCCTGGTTTCGGCTGGGATAGAGTTAATTTTCTTCCTAGTAGCTGGTATAGTGCTGTGTTTTGGATTTTAGTATGAGAATAATATTGATAACATGCTGATGTTTTGGCTGTTGCTAAGTGGTGTTTACACTAGTCAAGGACTTTTCAGCTTCCCCTGCTCTGCCAAGTGCACAAGAAGCTGGGAGGGGGCACAGCCAGGATAGTTGATCCAAACTGACCAAAGGGTTATTCCATACCATATGATGTCATGCTCAGTTTATAAACTGGGGGGAGTTGGCCAGGGGGGTAGCGATCACTGCTTGGAGACTGGCTGGGCGTCGGTCAGTGGGTGGTGAGCAGTTGCATCGCTTGGGTTTTTTTTGTTTGTCCCTGGGTTTTGTTCCTCTCTCTCTCTCTTGCTGTTTTTGCTCTCCTGTTTTTGCTCTCCTCTCTCTCTTTTGCTCTTCCGATTCTCTCCCCCATCCCACCGTGGGGGGAGGGTGAGCAAGCGGCTGTGTGGTACTTAATTGCCAACTGGGGCTAAACCACAGCTTATTATGTCCAGTTTGCTTAAGTATTCCCTGACCTGAGCCTCTTCCACCAAGGGTACGTCTTCCTTGCTCCAGCCTTTTCCCCTGGTCTCTGGGACCTGGGATTCCTGAAGTCTTGCTAGTAAAGACTGAGGCAAAGAAGGCATTCAGTGCCTCAGCCTTTTCCATGTCCTGTGTCACCAGGTGCCCCACCTCATTCAGCAGTGGGCCCACATTTTTCCTAGTCTTCCTTTTGTCTCCTATGAACTTATTAGAAGCCCTTCTTGTTGCCCTTGACATCATTTGCCAGATTTAACTCCAGGTGGGCTTTGGCTTTCCTAACCTCATCCCTGGATGCTTGGACAATGTTTCTGTATTCCTCCCAGGTTACCCGTCCTTGCTTCGACCCTCTGTATGCTTCCTTTTTGTGTTTGAGTTTGGCTAGGAGCTCCTTGTTCATCCACACAGGCCTCCTGGCATTTTTGCCCGAGTTCCTGCTCATTGTGGATGGATCCCTCTTGAGCTTGAAAGAGGTGATCCTTGAATACTAAGTGGCTTTCTTGGGCCCCTCTTCCCTCCAAGGCCTTATCCCATGGGACTCTTCCAAGCAGATCCCTGAAGAGGCCCAAGCATGCTCTCCTGAAGTCCAGGCTTGTGAGCTTGCTCCTTTCTCCCTCCCCTCAGGATCCTGAACTCCACCATCTCATGGTCTGATGGAGTCAGCCATAAAGGTGACCTGGTTATAATAGGAAAAATACTGAAAAGAAGAAGATGTCTGCTGAAATAGTGACAGAGAAAATGTCTGCCAGCCTGGGAACTGCTAGCCTGAGAACTGGGCCTGGGAACCAGGAGCATCTTTGAGAAGGGCAGCTGGCATCCTTGAAGTGCAGCTGGGTACCTAAAAACTGGAGACATCCAGAGATATCCTCAATAACTGCAAAAAAACCAAGAAACTGCAACAATTTACTTCCTCGAAAGGTGAAAAATAGTCTGAAAAAGGTGGAAAACATCCTGCGAAAGTAGGAATCGGCAACTGCTATTGGCTGTTCTATCTGGAAGAACAGAATAACAGTCTGGAAAAGTAAAAATTAGTCTGAGAATAGAAAACATCATAATCTATTGGCTATTCCAAGTGAAAAATAGAAGTTAGCAACACCTATTGGCTGCTCCAAGTGGTGGTGTCCTACATCCCCTTATGTCTCTGTAATAAAAAAATGACTTGCTTTCTACCTAAAATGGAGACTCTCTCAGAGACTCCATGATGCGGATCATCTTTGAAGTGAGACTTTGCCTGTCGTCTATTGGCCCCACTTGTGGAAGCGGTTTGATGAGCATTATACCAGTAACACTTCGAATGAGATATATATAGATGTAGATACAGATATAGATATATAGGCAAGCATATAAGTAATTAATCATAAGTATACTTGCTGCTTTACTAGTGGTAATTTTTGTAGTAACTTGTAATATTGAAATATATATACTTCCTGCCTTAGTAGTGGTAATTTTTAATAGTAATTTGCTTTGGTAGTAGTCATTTGTAGTAATTTCTATTAAAGACATTATGAAACAAAACCTCTGTGTCCTTGTGTATTACGGAATCCTATGAGCCCACCGTTGTTATTCTTACTCACTCGCGGGCTGGGTAACTTTATTGGTTGTGACATGGTCACTGCAGCCAAGGCTGCCCTCAACCTTCACATCCCCAAGGAGCCCCTCCTTGTTGGTGAATATGATGACCAGCAGAGCACCTCTCCTCATTGGCTCCTCTATCACTTGGGTCAGGAAGTTGTTGTCGATGCCCTCCAGGAACCTCCTGGATTTCTTATGTCCTGCTGTGTTGTTCCTCCAGCAGATATCGGGGTGTTTGAAGTCCCCCATGAGGACCAGGGCCTATGAAAGTGAGGCTGCTCCTATCTGTTTGCAGAGAGCCTCATCCACTTGTTCTTCCTGGTCAGGTGGCCTATAGCAGACACCCACTACAATGCCACCTGTATTGGTCTGCTCTTTAATCCTTACCCATAAGCTCTCAGGTGTCTCTTCATCCATCCCCAGGCAGAGCTCCATGCGCTCCAACTGCTCTCTTACATAAAGGGCAACTCCCCCTCCTCATCTTCCCAGACTGTCCTTCCTAAAGAACCTGTATCCCTCCATTGCAGCACTCCAGTCATGGGAGCCATCCCACCACGTCTCCGTGATCCCAACAAGATCCCTGCAGCTGCACACAGATCTCTCACTCCTCATGTTTATTCCCCATACTGCGTGCATTAGTGTACAGGCACTTCAGAGAGGGACCCCAGCATGTTGACTTCCTAGAAAGGGTTTTGGGGATTTCTCCATAATGGTGCCTTGTAGGCACTTCCTTGCTTACATGCAAATGCTGGAGGTGACCCTGCTTTAGCCCTGTTTTGTTGATTTTGTGATCCCTTCCTGTTACATCACCCCAGGCCCTTTGCTTGTCGACCCTGTCTGTCACTCCCTCACAGGGCTGTTGGTTACTCTCTCCCTCCCCCATCATTCTTAGTTTAAAGCCCTCCTTATGAGGTCAGCCCTCCTGTTGGCGAAAATAGCTTTGTTGTGCTTAGTGAGGTGGATCCTCTCTCCCAAGCAGACATTGATCTGCAAACAGGGTCCCATGGTCATAGAACCCAAAACCCTGTTGCCAACACCAGCTCCGCAGCCAACTATTTACCTGTATTATCAGTGCCCTTCTCCTCACACCCTTTCCCCTCACCAGCAGGATAGAGGAGAACGCCACCTGGGGCCCATGCCCCTGACTATCACTCCCAGAGCTCTGTAGTCACTTTTGATACTGTCCAGGTTGCCCCTGGCTGTATAATTTGTGCCCAAAGATGAAGATGAAGAACAGCAGGGGGTAGTAGTCAGAGGGTCAGACGAGCTTCAGCAGCCCCTCCACAACATCCCGGATCCGGGTCCCTGGCAGGCAGCAAACCTCTCTAGATGACAGGTTGGGTTGACAGATGGGTGCCTCTGTCCCCCTCATCAGGGATGACTTGCTGCTTCTTCCTGGTGGTCTCGCATGGTTTGGGGTCAGGTGGCCCAGATCCTTTGCTTGAAGGCACATCTGGCTCCTCTTCAATTTTGCAGCCTAGGGCTTGGAGGGCTGCATCTGCCATCTGAAGCTCTACCTGCATTGAAGCCTCTACCCTAGCAGGGATAGCTGCTCCAACACGTGCTGGGGAAAACTGCCCTGTGGCGAGTCACCACCATACCTGAGACTGTTTACGCTGGTACGAATTCAGCTGAGGTCCCCTTCTTTGAGCCTTTTTTGCTTTGTTGGTATGACTATAAGATAGCAGTTTTTAATGCATGATGAACTGACTTCATTACACTTGTCATTAAAAAAAACCTTTTGGTTGAAAGGTGGATGGTGGAGGAAGTGGAGAATTGCAGGTGTTTTCTTCTGTTAAATGATAGTTCACTCCATGGAAGTTGGATTCAAATACTTGTCTGATAGAAAAATTGCACACTGTAATTACATAGAAGCTTGTATCAGTCGACATACTTCAAATTTAGATGTTGCATATATGCAGAATGTATTTAAAGTTAGAAGTTAATGTGTTGATAAATTACATTACAATTGATGTACCACATTGCTTAGTGATCTTTTTTTTAGGGCTTTCAACATTCTAACTATTTTTCTTCACTTAGTCTGGTGCAAATTTCCCTAATTTCCATGAGGATTTTTAGATTTGAGGCTGAAGTTGCAGGGAGAGGGAGAGAATTTAAGAACACCCTGGTGCTGATGAATTAGAGCACTCATTAGGCTTTTACCTTTGGATGTTGAGGAGTGAAGCAGTTGAGTTTTTGCAGTGCAGAAGCAGATTTGAGCCCTGGAAACCTGTACTTAGCTCTAGACAGTATGCAGTACACACTTCTCTGTACTACATGCTCAGATACCACGACACATTTAAAACAAGTCACATCTGAATCACTGAAAGAAATGTTTGATTGGTAAAATGGTTTTGTACCTGAATTCTAGATGGGAGAGGAATAGCTCCATTAAAAATTTGTCTTTCATATTGTTTTAAGTATTTCATTCTGACTGTATCGAGTTAAATCAGTACTAGCTTAAAACTGTAAATCGTTTGTCCTTGTACATGCTGCAAAGTATTTTAAAACAATTCTATTTAGGAACAGATAGTATTACCAGGCAGGAATCTAGAGAGGAGAAAAAAAATCTGTTAACTCTGAGCACTTTTCCAGGGGAGTAATTTTTTAAAGATTTTTGAGAGCATGGAAGACAATTGTATGCTGGTATGAACAACATATTTCCACCAAATAAAAAATGGGTTGCTTTGTCATTACACCAGGACCCAGTTTGCTTGTGGTTTTCTTTGGGTTTTTTTAATTTTAATTTTTTTTCCTTTTCATAATGATAACAAGCTGAGGTTGGGAATATACTGAAAGGACACATACAAATGCTAGTAATACTGCAAATGGTGTTGAACCAACAGGTTTTGATCTTGACTGGAGAATTATGGCTTATAATTAATGTTTCAGCAAAGCAAATTAGTTGACTCTATTTTTCTTCCTTTTCCAGGCTCAAATTTGAATCGCTGTGGATTCAGAGGCTCTTCATATTTAGGGATGCCATTCAATCCATCCAAGGTTAGTTAAGTGTGGGGGGAAAAGATTTTCAATTAGGCAGTAAATGATCGTGTGTCTTTTTTATAATATTAACTACAGAATTGTGGAAAATCTGGGAAACAGGGTTTTTTTGCACTGTTAGTATACTGAAACAATTGCAGAGATTTTAAAATCATGCAGTACTCTTAAAATAGTACTGCTTGTGTTTCCAGGGGCAGTGACATACAAATTGTGACTTGTCTCAGTGCACTTCTCTGATCTATAACTGGGGAGGGGAAACTTCTCCAGGTCAACAACAGTCTGTGGACCTGGAAGTGAAGGGCAGAACAGCTCTGTATCAGGTGGTACAGCACATGCTGTTCTTCAGTGTTCCGCTTCCTTTGATGAAAAATGGGGTGTTTGATTGTACCTGGTATCCATTCAAACATAGGCAAGGCTCTGCTCATCCCAGTCTGTGGTGAAAGACCATAAGAGAGGATGCTTTTAAGCCCATGGAACTGAGGTTCAAGAGAATTAAGTCTGTATAGGAAAAGAAATTGTCCTTAATACAGGGGAGAAAGGAGGTGAACAGAGGCTGCTAAAGATGATACAGAAGACCTGATAGGGTTGGAAGATGGAAATAGGGGCCAGTGTGCAGGAAGGATTGTGAAAAAGATACAGAAGCTGTGTACAGTATACAGAAAAAGATACAGTGCTGTGTTTGAGAATGAAAAGGCAGATCTCCTCACTAAAGAGTGGATAAAACATCTGAAAGAGCCCTAAATTATGACCAAGTATTTGATTTTTCTAGAGGACAGATAACAAGAAAATTTTAGATATCAGTTTATGAATACTGGGATACGAAACTGAAAGTGTGGATGGACATCTGATATGGTTATGACTATAGATGAGTGTAGAAATGCTTGAACTAGCTTGATTATGAAGGTAGTACAGCATCTTGTTTTGACCTCATTTTTATTTACTCTAACAGCACAGCTTTACTTTTCTGAGTAGCTTGTGGGAATGTTAATCTGCACTAGAGTAATAAGCACTTAATGCCTCTTCTTGTCAGCCAAGTATTCATAGTAGTAATATTTAGAAGTTATGCTTTATAACAAGGGAAAAAATAATTATAAAGACAATTTTGTATGTCTCTACATCAGGCGCTACAGCACTGTGTGACAGACAAGGTAATCTCTCTTGGTTTGCTTTGGTATTTATCCCCTTTTACACTAGAGATGGTGTCTGCAGTGAGCTTCAATTGTAGTAGTAAGATGAATTCATAATCTGTTTTAGTTGGAATTCACCTCAGTGGCAATCGTACCTCCAACTGAGCTTGAAGGAAAGAAGGAAAACTTCTGCTTAAAACAAAACCTAAAACAATTTGGGATCTCTACTGGTGACTTATTGGGATACTTTATTAAAAAATAAAGCTTAAAGGCAAAATAGCAGACCATAATTTCAGTATGGTTGTAGTTTAAAAAAAAAAAAAAGTTTTAATCCGAAGGAAGCTGGTTATCTTCCTTTTGATGTCACCTAAAGAAGTTGAGGTTGTAAGGCTATTATTGTGGTATAACTGTTATAAAATTAATAAAGACATAATTTTTCAAACCAAGATAATAAAAATGTATCAGTCATGTTTTCCCAAGGGTCTGGGTCAATGCCGTGCCATGTAGTACATTAAAAGGAGTACATACTTTTGGGAAACTTTTTCAAATCTTCCCCAGTGCATAAAGCTTGAAGAATGAGTTTTGCATATAGTTCTGAGATATTGTAAAGCCCTTTGAAGATGAAAAGTTCAAAAGAACTGCAAAGCATCGTTGTAGCTTGCCAGCACTTTCTGGTGTTTTAATTTAATACTCAATTTCCAATAGTACATGCTTCAGGCATAAATATTCTCTTTTCAGGAAATGCGTTGCAGCCCATCAGTGTCTCATAACCTGTTAGTCAATCTGTAGAAGGAACAAAGTGTAGAATCGTGTAACCTGTGGAAATTAATTACAAGGTTGTTATATCTGGAAAACTGTTTGCAGAGGGATGTGCTTTTTATTCAGGCATCATAATACTTTTTATTGCATCTGCATTAAAGGGATCAGATCTGCTTTGATTTATTGGCATACAAAGGTTTAAAGTATTTCCAGAGTTGTTTCCCTAAAATGTTCTGAAATGACTCAAAGAGAGAAATACTTGGAAATCCACTGTGATAACTTTGAATTATGTTTAGTAGACTTCTTGTTTTTCTTTATTTGTCATTAAAAAATGGTCAATTAAATCTGTGTATTTCAAAATAAAAGAAACCTGTAAACTTTTTGGATTTGTGTTGGCAGTTATTTATTTCATGCTGCTACAGTGATTTCATTTTTGGACTCTGAGAAGGTGCAATACTGGAGCTAGCCAAATATCTGTTATCACTAGAGATGTTGTCTCACAAACGGAGTTCGTTACCCGGTGTGCAACACCCAATATCACACACAGAGCCGAGATATCAGTTTATTCCAAGTTTTGCGCAAGACTGGGTGCTAGGCGGTAGCTCCACAAAGCTAGCACACCGATCCTTCGAACAGGTACAATATTTATACAGTTTAGTTATATATATGCAGAAGCGATTACAGCTTACTCTTAAAGCTACAGTACTACTTTAATGTTCTACGCATGCTCAGAGGTGAGGGGTCTCTACTTGGGCCGGGGTCTCCGGCTCAAGGGGTGTGATTTTTAGTATTATAATGAGGATAGTTTGCGTAAGGGTGCTTCTTGTCACACTTCTACTAATGAGGTCAGATTGTTGTAATAATATCTTACTCAGCTCACATACTTCTTCAGGATGTGTTTCACTCCCAAGGACAATAATTCTTGATTAGACGTTCCACATTCCAGTATGAATCCCCCTTATCAGCTTTACGTATGCCTCGGCCTTCCACCAGCTCTAGTGTACTTCTCACATCTGAATCTTCCCGCATAGCTGTATAATACTGAATACATAGCTGTATAATACTGAATTTTAATTGACTACATTTAATTGACTACAGAGACACTTTAAGATGATAGAAAAAAAGCAGGGGATATGTTAGATCCTCCCAACTTTGCTAAATGTTACCAGGATAGCTCATTTGTTCTCTCACTTTTTTTACCATTATCCTTTTAGTGTTTGATTGTAGTGTCTATGCAGCTCTTTGGGATGGTAGCAAAAATGAAGCACAACCATATCACCTTGACCAACTCCCCATGCACAGTCTTAACAAACCTTAACAGTCTTAACTGTAAATGAAGGCTAAGAGTGCCACTTTTATCAGTGCATTTAAACATGAATTGTTTCAAATTAGAAAGCAATCATTTTCTGAAATGGCTCCAGATTCTTTGGTCTCTCATGTTTAGTGTTACTTGAGTTTAAAATAGCTTTCAAAATTAGGGGTCAACAGTCTCCTTACAGTTTCAGACAGGCCTAGGTCTTTTCAATCTATTTATAAAGTGTTACAAATCAGTCTTAGGGGCTAGATTGAAAGCCAGTGCCTAGGACTTCTTTGTAAGAGTGTGGGAGGTAACATATGTTTTCACTTGGAAAAAAAGATCTGTTTTGTGTTCCCAATACAACGCTGTATTCTCTCAAGGCTGAAACAATCCATGTTTATAACACTGATGCCAAGTGAGAAAAAAGCTTTTTGAAAGTCTGACTCTGCCTGTGTAGCAGTATGTTTGGTAGCACTCTTTAGTATTTGGAAAGATCTGGCCTACATTTTTGCAGCATAGGTAGCTTTTTAGCCTTCTCTGCAGTGGTCAGCAAAAACTGTTGATAGCTGTGAATTAAGTTTAAATAGTTGTTCTGGGTAATGTGTTATGGAACGTTATCAGGTCACTGAACCAGATGTAAATGTTTGAAAGCTTTCCCCCACCTTGCATCCTTAGTGTTAATTCTTTTAAGGAAGACTCGGGTTGTGAAGACCATGATGGTAGCTTTCATAGAGCAGGACTGTTTTACTCCATTGCTGAAAGCCAAGTTAATCTGGTCCCTATGTGTCCTGAAAACAGTAATTATCACAAAGGATGAAGTGTATGGAGGCAACAGGACCTGGCCATATCCCCATAGTTGGGTTCTCAGAGTATGTCTGCATCAGTGTTTTAGTTCAGATCAGGAGAGCACTTTATAAGCGTACTTTAATGTGCTTGCTCCACAGAGAGAGAGAGAGAAACAAACTGGATTAATTTTGAATGAAACTAAACCAGAAGGTGCACCCTGAGTGCACTCATCCATTAATGGGCCTTTAGTCCATGAAGCCAGACTACAGCTAGCACAAATTCTGAAATGCATATAGTGTGGGCACCAGGACTTCTGCACTAACTGTTCTGCTCTCCAGACGGATTCCTGTTGCACTGCATTACTCCTTAATGTAGACATAACCTTAGTGGGTCACATTTATTTCCTGTGGATGTTTAGTCTAAGTGTTTCACAATCCATAGGCAGTTTAACACCTTTCTTGTTGCTCATTTTTGAGATGTAACTGCTGTCTGTCTTAAAATAACTTAATTTTGGTTAAGTTAACCATGAAGCTTGGCCCATGAAGCTCATGGTTTGAGATGATAGCAGCAATGTTTTTGGGTTTTTTTGGTTTGTGTTTTTATGACTAGCCTGACAGTTTGATTAGTTGCTGCTGGTATTCCTTTGGTCTGCAGTGTCTATGAAGCAGAAATAGATCAATTTAACGAAAAGTAGCTTTATTCATAGTACAGAACTTAAGCAGCAGCTTATTTTAACCAAGCGCGAAGGTGCCCATTAAAAATCAGTTGCTTTGACTATGGTGTCTTTGATAAATTCAGAGTAGACTTTTACACGATGTCTGAATTACTTTGTCCTACGTAGCAGAGGCAGTTTAACAATGGGTTTTTCTATTAAATACACATAATGTTTAAATGCCCTTGATATCCAACATAAGTCAAGAAACTTAAAAGTCAGCAGTCTTGTAGTTCAGGTATTTTTCTTGCATTTCATTTCCATTCAGAAAAAAAAGTGCACTTTTGTACTTGAAAACATTTTATTGGGGGGAGATGAGATTATTTTTACCTTAAACATTCACTTCTGTAGCCTCAAGGGTACAAAAGTAGAATTTTGCAGTTGGAATGTACTATGTTTCTAGATATTCTTGAAGAGGGCTTTTTATTTTTTGGTTGGGTTTTGTTTTCTTTTTTTGGTTGTTTTTTTTTCTTTGTTTGGTGTTTTTTTGTTTGTTTTTTCTTTTCTTTCAAAGGCCTATGCCAGAAAAAGCAGTTGGGAGCTTCTGAGGAGGGTTCATCTTTGCTTATGTAAGTTTGAAATTTAAAGTTACTTTAGGAAAAAAAAAAAAAAAATCCTTCAAGTGCATATGATCATTTTTTCTATAGTTTGGTAAAGGAAAGGAATGTTGTTAGATAATTTTGAAAAATATTTTAAATATTAAAAAACCAAACCCTCCAAAAACCTAAGCCCTGATCAAGGTTATCTAGCTCAATACAAGGGTGTACATACGTGTAATGGAGCCATTGATTAGTCTTACTTTAATCACAAAAGACTTTCTCCCATCCATACAAAGTTTGGAAGCATTAGCAGCTATCTTACAAAACCTTTAAAACTTGTTGTAATCTTTTCCTTTCGGAAAAAACATTTCAGTTCTACTTTGTGGCATAAAATTGTCACAGGACCAGTTTCTACAAATTTAATGACTTCCCATTTAATTTTTTACCTCTTTATATGCAAGAAAAAGTAATTTTTTCTCTTTTTGTCTGGAATGTCTAGTTCTTCTAAATGATGTCCCCTCAAAGAAACCCTGTTATTCGGGCCCAGGTGTGTTAGTTGAATTAGCATGTGAAGTATATATCGTTATGTGTAGGTAAAACATAATATGTGATGAGTTGTTTCATGACAAGCTTGAAATAATTCCATGGAGCCTAGAGCAGACTAGGAGATAAAGTGAATTCTAGTCCACTTAAAATTTGAACAAATTATATTTGTTTTACATTTTAAAAAAAAAGCATGTATGGTGAACAAAGATCTGTTAGGCCCTCAAAAACTCCCATGTGAAACTTCATCTCGGCCTTTGTGAGTATGCCTTGTAATAATTTGTTTATATGATCTCATACTTGATTCTGAATCTTCTGTGTTTAATTTAATTTTATTGAAATATTTTGTAGTTTGCTAGTAGGGTAGTAGGGTAGAGCACAAAGTTTTATACACCTCTGGGGTTGCTGAAATCCTGTATTTGGAAAAACAGTATGCTACCCACACATGTTGAAATGTTTGCATGGAAAAGGAAGAGGAGAGAAAATTTGTACATTGTCTAGATACTGTAGTGATTGATACTGTTTGTTGGGGGGCTGTTATTTTGTATAATGAGCATACAGTATATGTGCTTATAACACTTTTGTAATCTGTTTTTATTGCAGCGAATGATAGTGTAAAAGAAATGCCTGCATTCACACAAAAAATAAAGACCCAGTTATTTTAATATGTTTGTAGGCTACCAAAGCTTTGCAGACAATATGGATGTGTGTGTATACAGAAAAGTACAATTTAGAGAAAGCAGGAATTTCCAGTTACTTTGTGTTGACACGGTGTGAAAAATTGCCACTTAAAGGGGAATATTCTTTTGAGATTTACAGATGCCTTAGAAAATTTATTGAATATCCAAGCACCTTCGTAGTAGTTAAGACTTTTGGATAGAATTTCTGTAACCATGGTTTTAAAAACTCAAGCCTGAATTTCCTTAGTGTAATTCTCATTTGCTTAGTAAATATAATCTTCCTCTGGAAATAGAATTTTCAAAATTCAAATTTAACTGTTTCACTATATCTACTCTGCTCTCGTGAGACCCCACCTGAGTACTGCATCCAGCTCTGGGGGTCCCCAGAGCATCAAGAAAAAGAAGAAATCTTGAAGGAGAAAGAGAATTCATAAAAAATGCTCAAGAAAATGTCTTTGTCATGAAGAAGCTCAGAAGCAAAAAGCAGAAGAAAGGAAAAGACCACAAGCAGGAACTGAAGCATGGAGAAAACGGAAAGCAATAGCATTTGCAATGTGATAAGCGTCATGACCTAAAGTAGAAGAAGAGAAGGAGAAAAAGCAACAGAAACGCCAGCACCAATGCCATGTGAAGTTAGTGTTGGAAGGGTATACCTTGCAGAAGAAAGAAAAGGAGGAACTTGAAAAGCTTGAAAAGGAGAAGAGAGAGGATGCTGAAAAGGAGGAAAGTATTAAGTTTCAAGAGCAAGTGCATAATTACCTCTCAATTCATGCATGTATTTGTGTTAAATTTACCTGCTTCCTCCTGTAATATAATCTTATAACTATTTTTTAAATCCTTAATACCCTAGTTTTACTCAGTTAAATCTATTTTGGATTCACTATGAATAACAATATCTGTCTATGTCCAAGACAGTGTATGAAACTTTATTCTAAACAAAGATGTTGCTTTTCCTCCTTATCTAAATTCTGTGGGTTTATTCAAGCCCATGTTTCCTTCTAAATATAGAGGTGATTTTGTTTACTTCAGTGTGAAAACAGTTTGGAAAAAACACCTTAGGATGTATTATTGTTCATGCTAAAGAAAAAGTTAAGAGACCTGATTGCTGTATGCAGATATGTAAGTAATGAAAGCAAGCAGTTGCTGCCCCTCTTAATTCCATGGAATAAAAGCTGCTGCTGTTTCCTGTGGTAGCGTGGGCAAAAGTCTCCTTCTCACTAGGTAGATTTGTTTTGTTTACTTTGCACTTATCTAAATGATAAAGATCTAATGAGCATATATAATTCATTCTGTGATTGATCAAAAAGAACAGATTTCTTTTGTCCGTTTCACTATAAGGTTGAAATTCACGTAGCCAGAGACCTGTCCAGGTTTTGCAGGCCTATCAAGAGCTGGGAGGAATGCAGAAAAGAGATTGGACCAACACGTTCAGAACCACTTTTACATATTCCTTATAGTTAAGGAGGAGAACAATGGACACATACCATTATAAAAATAGTTATTTATAAGCACTTTTTTAAATAGGCATCTGCCTATCATTTTTACAGGATGATGATTTCCTTTGCATATGAAGTGGCCAACTGTCTTCAGGAGTTTTCACAAAATTTGCTTGATCCAATGACATACATTACCTTTGTATTTTCTGAGTGTTGTATTTGAATTGGTTTTTGTTACATTATTAGTGTTTTCATCATGACATATGTTTGTATTTTGTATTAAAAGTTCTCCACTATGATCAGCTTTTTTTTATACTCCTCCTTGAATTTCAGATTGGTATACGAGAAACAGTAACCCTGATTTTATTTGCTCCTATTAACCCTTATGAACGTCGATGGAAGTCTTGTATACAATTTGCTACACAGTAACTTATTTCCTGAGACACGAATAATTAATTCAAGTTACTGGATTTACCTGCAGGATATCAGCAGCTGTAATAAAACAATATGTAGTCATTTTACCTAATAGTATCTCGGGCACGTATTGAGCTGACTGGCAGCTCTTGCAGGCTGACAGCGTGCCGTTAACGAAGTAAGCAGTTACTCTCTCCCCCTCCCCATCCTTCCGGGATGAGGTGGACCCAGAGAGCCCCCGCGGGGGAGCTGAGCCACTGAGGGAGGTGCGGCTGCCCAGCCCAGGTCTGTGGGGAGAGCTGGCAGACGATACTGGGGCGGTCGGCAAGAGAACTTCACGCCCAGCGGGCGGGACCGGCGGCTGGTTGTGTCTCGCGGCAGCCGCATATGACGCAGGTTGTGCGCGCCGGCTACAGGCAGGGGGTAAGATGGCGGTAGCGCGACTGGCGCTGAACTTGGGGGAGGTGGAGCGGTTGGACTTCCTGAAAGAACGGCATGTGTGTTTTTTCCAGCGTTGTCTCCAGCTCCTGCCCGAGCGGTACTCGTTCCTGGAGACCAGCAGGTATGCTCGGCGGGCCGGGCTGATGGAGCTTTGGCGCGTTCCCGTCGCCCTCGGGCCCCACGGTGGAAAGGCGGGACAGACCCTGTTTCCTTTTTCCCGGCGTCCTTCGCCAGCCTCAGAGAGTTGGGGGGAATCTTTCCTCTCTCAGGGGCGGTTGCGTTTGACGGGAAATCATTCCTGGAGAGCTGTCCGCCTGCCCGCCCCGGCTTCCCTCGAGGTGGTAGCACTGGCGAAGGAGCTGTGGGCAGGATACAGGATCTAGGATCTCACTGTGTCGGTAGTCTTAACAGCCGGCGCAGCGGTGGTCAAAATGAACGCCTTTTCTAGAAAACTCTCCACCAGCAGATAGTTCACAAAAATGGAAGTTTATGTAGAAGTTTAGTCTGTGCTCAGTTAAACTCCCTGATATGCATGAGGAAAAAAACCCCACTTGTTAGTTCTTCTAATCTATTTTTAGTCCTGTGCTTCATTCTTTTAATCCACCCTGAAAGCCGATTTTAAAATAAATGACTTAAGTCGTCTGTAGTTCAAAGTCAGCATGCAGAATACTGTTATGTAACAGAAATCGTTTATATCTTCATTAACTAGTACAAGCGTTAAAACATGTTACTGGTAATAGTGAAATATGCCCCTTACGTTAAAGTAGAGGGACGCTTGTCCATGTAATAGATTCAGAATGCATTTATTTCAGATTCTTAATGTCTTCATGTAAGCTAATAAGTTATTTCTAATGCAACTTGACAGTTAAATTATTGACCATCTTGTGCGTTTAATAAAAACTTGGAGATGTGTAAAGGATTCAATATTTTATTCAACCAATAAAATCATCACATTTTTTTCACTTTGTAATTTCTTGGAAGTCATACATTCTGTGAAGAATGCTCAATGACTTTGATCACGTTCTCCTGTTAAATGAAGCTTTCCTTAGGTTGAGGGTACAGACACCTGGCAAAAACCATGTGTTTCTTCAGTTATGAAGATTAGTATGGATATAGTGTTAAAGCAGTGTGTGAAATAACACATAGCTTTATATTTAAAAAGTTATACATTTTGATCTTAAGTAATGCATTCATTCATTAAGCCTTAGTCTGTTTCAGTATACTTTGTTATTTTTAAATGGCATAAAGAAGTCATCTTAGCATGCTATACACTAGCTTTATTTAGGCATTAAAGTTATAATAAATTTGATACACAAATCTATTAAAATCATAGCCAGGAGGGCTAAACATGGCCACGTAATATGAAGTGGAGAAAACGTTCATAATTCTGGTGTGGATAATCCAAACTAAAACAAGATAAGATGATAAGAAGGCTAAATCCTTCTTGGAATCTTACAGCAGACTCTCTTCTCCTCCATTTTAAATAAATATATATAGGTGCCTGACAAATATCTATAAAGACCGACCATAACCATTTTTTTTCAGTGTCCTTTCATAATTTTTCAATACCTTGTTAAAGTTTTAGGAGGGTTCTTCCGGTTCTGTTATTTCACTACAGTTATGTTTGTTTAGGTGGTGAATAACGGAGGTCCTTTTGTCCTGGTTTTGGCTGGGATAGAGTTAATTTTTCTTCCTAGTAGCTGGTATAGTGCTGTGTTTTGGATTTAGTATGAGAATAATGTTGATAACACACTGATGTTTTAGTTGTTGCTAAGTAATGTTTACACTAGTCAAGGACTTTTCAGCTTCCCATGCTCTGCCAGGTGCACAAGAAGCTGGGAGGGGGCACAGCCAAACTGCCCAAAGGGCTATTCCATACTGTATGATGTCGTGCTTAGTATATAAACTGGGGGAGTTGGCCGGGGGGCAGCGATTGCTGCTCGGGGACTGGCTGGGCGTCGGTCGGCGGTCAGTGACCGGTTGCATCACTTGTTTTTTTTTTTCCCCTGGGTTTTGTTCCTCTCTCTCTCTCTCTCTCTCTCTGTTTTCCTTTTAATTACAATTTTTTTTTTTTTTTTCAATTATTAAACTGTTCTTATCTCCCCCCACGAGTTTTCTTACTTTTGCTCTTCTGATTCTCTCCCCCATCCCACCATGGGGGGGAGGGTGAGTGAGCGGCTGTGTGGTACTTAATCGCCGACTGGGGCTAAACCACAACAGTCCTTTTTGGCGCCCAACGCGGGGCTCGAAGGGTTTGAGATAATAACAGATTAACCAGAGCATATTAAGGAATTTAGATCTGTTAATAGTTGTGGGTCACAATATTGATTCATCTGTTCTCGATATTAGTTTATCTGATCTGCACCGTGCTCATTTTTTTGCTCTACATGTTAAAGATCGGTGTTGGTTTTTGCAGTTTGCTGTGCTCTGCAGTGATTAGTGATGTTTCGCCTGGGAGATTTGTTATTAAAACAGTGGCCTTCCTTGAGCTTAATCTGGTATTTGGGTTTTGTACTGAAGCCATTACTGTACTTCGGGTACCACGTCGTGGAGACATTTAGCAATTATACTTCTTCCTCTGAGAGGTTTTTTTATGGAAGAAATATAGAATGGCACCTTTGCTACCTTCTTCTATGATGTTTCCTCCTTCATTGCAATAACTTTTCAGTATCTTGAACATCCTTGGGTGGTTAGGATACATCTATTGGTATTGCTTGGGAATATTGTTTTGGTTTTGTCTAAGGTTAATAAGCAATTTAAGAATATCATCCAGAGATCTGCCCCGAGGCTGGATAGTTATGAGTGGCAGGGTGTGTGGGATAGTATGGGCAAGTACCTAGGACAGCGGGCACCTCCAGTGTTTTGGAACTTCACCCCTGAACAAGTGCAGAATCCTGAAAAACTAGTAAAATATTTGGAAAAAGTATGCTGTCACCCTGGCAATTCCAGAGAGACACAAATCACTGCACCGTGCTGGGTCCTGGCCCATGCCTACCGAGCCCTGTTCAACACTATTCAGAATCCTCAAGGGGAAGAGAAGGTCTCTGGATCTGACGACAAAGCGAAAGGCGCCGCGGCTACTCACAGAATCACAGAATCGTATAGGTTGGAAAAGACCTTGAAGATCATCGAGTCCAACCGTAAACCTAACACTACCAAGACCACCACTACACCATGTCCCTAAGCACCTCGTCCAAACGTCTTTTAAATACTTCCAGGGATGGTGACTCAACCACTTCCCTGGGCAGCCTATTCCACTGCTTGATAACCCTTTCGGTGAAGTAAAATTTCCTAATATCCAGTCTAAACCTCCCCTGGTGCAACTTGAGGCCATTTCCTCTCCTCCTATCACTCGTTACCTGGGAGAAGAGACCGACCCCCACCTCTCTACAGCCTCCTTTCAGGTAGTTGTAGAGAGCAATAAGGTCTCCCCTGAGCCTCCTTTTCTCCAGGCTAAACAACCCCAGTTCCCTCAGCCGCTCCTCATAAGACTTCTGCTCTAGACCCTTCACCAGCTTTGTTGCCCTTCTCTGGACACGCTCCAGCACCTCAGTGTCTCTCTTGTAGTGAGGGGCCCAAAACTGAACACAGTATTCGAGGTGCGGCCTCACTAGCGCCGAGTACAGGGGCACAATCACTTCCCTAGTCCTGCTGGCCACGCTGTTTTTGATACAAGCCAGGATGCCATTGGCTTTCTTGGCCACCTGGGCACACTGCTGGCTCATATTCAGGCGTCTGTCAACCAACACCCCCAGGTCCTTTTCTGCTGGGCAGCCTTCCAGCCACTCTTCCCCAAGCCTGTAGCGCTGCATGGGGTTGTTGTGGCCCAGCTGCAGGACCTGGCAATTATCCTTGTTGAGCCTCATACAATTGGCCCCAGCCCATCGATCCAGCCTGTCCAGGTCCCTCTGTAGAGCCTTCCTACCCTCAAGCAGATCAACACTCCCGCCCAACTTGGTGTCATCTGCAAACTTACTGAGGGTGCACTCGATCCCTTTGTCCAGATCATTGATAAAGATATTAAACAGGACTGGCCCCAACACAGAGCCCTGGGGGACACCACTTGTGACCGGCTGCCAACTGGAGTAAACTCCATTCACCACCACTCTTTGGGCCCGGCCATCCAGCCAGTTCTTTACCCAGCGAAGAGTACGCCCGTCCAAGCCACGCGCAGCCAGTTTCCCCAGGAGAATGCTGTGGGAAACTGTGTCAAAGGCTTTACTGAAGTCTAGATAGACAACATCCACAGCCTTCCCCTCATCCACTAGGCGGGTCACCTTGTCATAGAAGGAGATCAGGTTGGTCAAGCAGGACCTGCCTTTCCTGAACCCATGCTGGCTGGGCTTGATCCCTTGGTTATTTTCTACATGCCGTGTGATGGCGCTCAGGATGATCTGCTCCATCAGCTTCCCCGGTACCGAGGTCAGGCTGACAGGCCTGTAGTTCCCAACCCCCCTGGCGACAGGCACCACGGCTACTTCAGCCCCAATGACAGATATCGCGGTTACTCCAACCCCTCGCAACAGGCACTGTGGCTGAACAAGAGAACCAACCCGTGCTGGTATCAGTCGCCCCTATACACAAGAAAAAATCTTGGAGGCGAAAGTCAGCTCGTTTAGAAAGGGAGGATGAAAGAGCAGGGGCATCACAAGGAGAGGAGGAGGAAGAGGAAGAACTAGTAAACGAGACGGAAACCACCCGATCCCTATCCCCGAGTGAGCTGCGAGATATGCGAAATATTTCAGCCGTCGTCCAGGTGAGCACATTGTCACCTGGCTGCTCCGATGCTGGGATAACGGGGCCAGTAGACTGGAATTAGAGGGTAAGGAAGCCAAACAGCTAGGATCCCTTTCTAGGGAAGGGGCATTGACAAAGCGATTGGAAAAGGGGCACAAGCCCTCAGCCTCTGGAGGCGACTCCTGTCAGCTACAAAGGAAAGATATCCCTTCAAGGAAGATGTTATATATCACCCAGGCAAATGGACCACCATGGAGAAAAGTATCCAGTACCTGAGGGAATTAGCCATGCTGGAAGTGACTTATGGTGACCTGGACAACGAGCAGTTATCCAAAGATCCAGATGAGGTCCAGTGCACACGACCCATGTGGCGGAAGTTGGTACGGAGCGCACCATTGTTGTGTGCCAGCTCATTGGCAATACTGACCTGGAAAGATGAAGAGGGACCAACGGTGGATGAAGTGGCTAGCCAACTCTGGGAATACGAAGAAAGTATCTCTTCCTCCCTTGTCTCAACTGTGGAGAAACTGGTCCAGCAACTCAAAGAGGATAGATCCTATTCCCCACCTGTACGGAGCAGCATCTCCGCTATTAGGAGTCGGCACTCTTCTGTTCAAGAGAGAGGATATAGAGGGTACACACCATGGGGCACCCTATGGTTTTACCTGCGTGACCACGGAGAGGACATGAGGAGGTGGGATGGAAAACCTACCTCAACCCTAGAGGCGCGGGTACGTGGGTTGCAAGGAAAAACAATCACACAAGGGGGTTCTTCCAGGAAAATTGCTGCTCCGGTTTCCAGCGGACAGTTCCCCAGACAGAGTAGAAGGGCTGATCTTACTCCTGATTTTAATGAAGGAGCTCCTGACTCGTATATACGAGAAGTGGGTAATGAATACTATGACCAGGACTAGAGGGGCCCTGCCTCCAGCCAGGTGGAGGAAAGGGACAACCGGGTTTACTGGACTGTGTGGATCCGATGGCCTGGCACATCAGACCCACAGGAGTATAAAGCTCTAGTGGACACCGGTGCACAGTGTACTACCCTAATGCCATCAAGCTATACAGGGGCAGAACCCATCTGTATTTGTGGAGTGACAGGGGATCCCAACAGCTGACTGTACTGGAGGCGGAAGTGAGCCTTACCGGGAATGAGTGGCAAAAGCACCCCATTGTGACTGGCCCAGAGGCTCCGTGCATCCTTGGCCTAGACTACCTCAGGAGAGGGTATTTCAAGGACCCAAAAGGGTACCGGTGGGCTTTTGGTAGAGCTGCCTTGGAGACGGAGAAAATTAAACAGCTGTCCACCCTGCCCGGTCTCTCGGAGGACCCTTCTGTTGTGGGGTTGCTGAGGGTCGAAGAACAGCAGGTGCCGATTGCTACCACAACGGTGCACCGGAGGCAATATCGCACCAACCGAGACTCCTGATTCCCATCCATAAACTGATTTGTCGACTGGAGAGCCAAGGAGTGATCAGCAAGACTCGTTCACCTTTTAACAGTCCCATATGGCCAGTGCGAAAGTCTAATGGAGAGTGGAGACTATCGTGGAGAGTATCTAATGGAGAGTAGACTATCGTGGCCTGAATGAAGTCACGCCGCTGCTCAGTGCTGCCGTGCCGGACACGCTGGAACTTCAATACGAACTGGAGTCAAAGGCAGCCAAATGGTATGCTACAACTGATATCGCTAATGCGTTCTTCTCAATCCCTTTGGCAGCAGAGTGCAGGCCACAGTTTGCTTTCACTTGGAGGGGCGTTCAGTACACTTGGAATTGACTGCCCCAGGGGTGGAAACACAGCCCCACCATTTGCCATGGCCTGATCCAGGCTGCACTGGAACAGGGTGAAGCTCCAGAACATCTGCAATACATTGATGACATCATCGTGTGGGGCAATACAGCAGAAGAAGTTTTTGAGTAAGGGAAGAAAATAGTCCAGATCTTCCTGAAAGCCGGTTTTGCCATAAAACAAAGTAAGGTCAAGGGTCCTGCACAGGACATCCTGTCGTGTCCTGTAAAAGGACTGTCGTGGTTTAGCTTCAGTCGGCAACTAAGCACCACACAGCTGCTCATTCACCCTCCCCACCCCGGTGGGATGGGGAAGAGAATCGGAAGGGCAAAAGTAAGAAAACTTGTGGGTTGAGATAAGAACAGTTTAATAAGTGGTGGTGGGGGGAAAATTGTAATGAAAAGGAAAACAATAGAGAGAGAGAGGAACAGAACCCAGGGACAAACAAAAAAACCCCAAGTGATGCAACTGCTCACCACCCACCGACCGACACCCAGCCAAGTCTCCGAGCAGCGATTGCTGCCCCCCCGGCCAACTCCCCCCTGTTTATATTCTGAGCATCAGAATTCTGACATCATATGGTATGGAATAGCCCTTTGGCCAGTTTGGATCAACTATCTTGGCTGTGCCCCCTCCCAGCTTCCTGTGCACCTGGCAGAGCATGGGAAGCTGAAAAGTCCTTGACTAGTGTAAACATTACTTAGTACCACCTAAAACATGAGTGTGATATCAACATTATTCTCATACTAAATCCAAAACACAGCACTATATTAGCTACTAGGAAGAAAATTAACTCTGTCCCAGCTGAAACCAGGACACCTTTCTGATCTCTGAACTGAAATACCTGACCAGATTACAAGTTCTTCACCATGAGAGCAGTTAATCACTGCAATAGGTTGCCCAGAGAAATGGTGGAGTCCCCCTTAAAGGCTCAGCTGAATGGGGCCTTGGGTAACCTAATTTAAGGCCCTGCTTTCAACAGAAGATGGGACCAGGTGATCTCCAGAGGTCCCTGCCAGCCTAGACATTTCTATTCCATGATTTACACTACCAAGCTGTCACAGTTTGCCACTGAGCTAAAGCAGAGGCTCTACTTTACATGGCATCTTCCCTAATCTTACTGAATAATGCTAATAATAATGCCAATTGTTTTCATATCTCTTTTGAAATTAATGACCTATTTGAGCTTAAATTTAATGTGTGGTCATAGTAGCCATGATACATTAAATAATCAGTGCTCAGTGAATTTTATATAATGGTTGTGCAACACTGAAAAACCCTAAGTTTTCTGAAAATTGGAACCATCAGTTTGAAGCTTAATTTTTGGCTAATTGGCATAGTCAAATTTAAATCTTCAATTAGAATAAAAATCATGGTCATCTAAATTCATGCATTTGTTTAAGTCATGACACTTTTTACTCACCCAGCGATTCTTGAGTTCTAATATACTGATTTTTAGATCAATGTTCTGCAGGTATACATATGTCTCTTAACAAATTCTAAGCAGGTGACTGCACCGCAAAAGTGTCACCCCTAGTTTGACCTTGAAGGGTACAAAGTTGGCATTTTTGACAAGTTCAAGGTCACTGAGTTCAGCAAACCTCCTGACCTGGTATTGCTGCAGAAAGAAATGCTGTCATCCTTTTATTATCTCCCGTGTTCCTCCATTTCTGTGGTTCCATGGTGACCCAGATTGGGGAACTCAACTAAATTACAGAGAAACTTGTAATAATAATAATAAAAATAATAATTTGTCAGTGAGATTGGTTTTGGCTCACTGCACTGCAGCAGAAACAACTGCGTTTGTTGTAACAAGACAAGGTGGCAGAGGAAGAAGTTGTTTTTCAGCACAGTGCTGGTCCATTCTAACTGTAGTTTGTCAAACACTAAGGGAGTTGGTACAACTATAACAGCAGCTGTCCTGGCTGTGTTCCCTCACAACTTCTTACTCACACTACTTGCTGGGGAGGGAAAAAGAGTGAGGAAAAAGAGAAAGCCTTGATGCTGTGCAAGTACTGTTCAGCAGTAGCTAAAACATTGGTGTGTTGTCAACACCGTTTTAGCCACAAACCCAAAACCGCAGCACCATACAGGTTGCTATGAAGAAAGTTAAGTCCATCCCAGCCAGACCCAATGGAATCTTTACTGAAATTATTGGTCCAAAGCCCTCATTATTATTTTTTATCTGTAGTTGCTGCACGTGACATCAGCAACAGTAGATTTTTTGTAATCTGGTCTGTAAAGTCTCATATACACTATCAGTCATACTATGAGGTTTGGCAGGAGAATTCAACTCTCCTAGTCTCTAAAGTCTTTCAGATCGTGATATTTCATGATGCTCTTTGTAGCATGATTATTCAGTTTCTCAAATCAGTCACTTGAAAAGGTTTTTGAATTCTGAGAAACTATAGTCTTTGTACTTGGCTGAAGATCAAGAGCTCTGAATCTGTCATCAGAAATGTCTTTATTTGCTTATCTTGGAGGGGACCTTAAGCCCCAGGATATCTGTTATGTAAGCTTTCAGTAGGTCAATTAAAAAATAAATTTCAGATGTCAAACTTTGATGCTTGACTTCCTAAATTAATACATGTTGTTTTGGGTTAACCCTGGTAGGCAGCTAAGCCCCACACAGCTGCTCACTCGTTCCCCCCCTCAGTGGGATGGGGAAGAGAATCAGAAAGGCAAAAGTGCGAAAACTCGTGAGATGAGATAAAGACAGTTTAATAGGGAAAGCAAAAGCTGTGCACGCAAACAAAGCAAAATAAGGAATTAATTCACTACTTCCCATCAGCAGGCAGATGTTCTGCCATTTCCAGGAAAGCAGGGCTTCATCACGCGTAACGGTGACTTGGGAAGACAAATGCCGTCACTCCGAACGTCCCCCCCTTCCTCCTTCTTCCCCCAGCTTTATATGCTGAGCATGATGTCATGTGGTATGGAATATCCCTTTGGTCAGTTGGGGTCAGCTGTCCCGGCTGTGTCCCCTCCCAACTTCTTGTGCACCTCCAGCCTACTCGCTGGCAGGGCAGTGTGAGGAGCAGAAAAGGCCTTGATTCTGTGTAAGCACTGTTCAGCAGTAACTGAAATATCCATGTGTTATCAACGGTTTTGGTCCCAAATTCAAAGCACAGCACCATACAGGCTGCTATGAAGAAAATTAACTCCCTCCCAGCCAGACCCAGTACACACATGCAGTAACTATAGTTGTTGTAGAAGGCACGAAGAAAAGGTACAGCAATAGTGATGCCAGACTTGGGGGTTGTATTAAAAAGGGCTGCTCCCTCTGAATTGTTCTATATCAAGTTTCTTAATTTCATAGAATCATAGAATAGTTTGGGTTGGAAGGGACCATTAAAGGTCATCTAGTCCAACCCCCCAGCAATGAGCAGGGACATCTTCAACTTGAGCAACCTGATCTGAGCCCCGTCCAACCTGACCTTGAATGTTTCCAGGGATGGGGCATCCACCACCTCTCTGGGCAACCTGTTCCAGTGTCTCACCACCCTCATCGTAAAAAATTTATTCCTTATATCTAGTCTGAATCTACCCTCTTTTAGTTTAAAACCATTACCCCTTGTCCTTTTGCTACAGACCTGGTAAAAAGTCTTTTTCCATCTTTCTTATAAGCCCCCTTTAAGTACTGAAAGGTTGCAATAAGGTCTCCCCGGAGCCTTCTCTTCTCCAGGCTGAACAACCCCAACTCTCTCAGCCTTTCCTCATAGGAGAGGTGTTCCATCCCTCTGACCATTTTTGTGGCCTTCCTCTGGACCCGCTCCAACAGGTCCATGTCTTTCCTGTACTGAGGGCTCCAGAGCTGGACGCAGTACTCCAGGTGGGGTCTCACCAGAGCGGAGTAGAGGGGCAGAATCACCTCCCTTGGCCACGCTTCTTTTGATGCAGCCCAGGATATGATTGGCTTTCTGGGCTGCAAGTGCACATTGCTGGCTCATGTCCAGCTTTTCATCTACCTGTATATCCCCAAGTCCTTCTCTGCAGGGCTGCTCTCAATCCCTTCATCCCCCAGCCTGTATTGATACTGGGAATTGCCTCAACCCAGGTGCAGGACCTTGCACTTGGCCTTGTTGAACCTCATGAGGTTCACATGGGCCCACTTCTTGGGCTTGTCCAGGTCCCTCTGGATGGCATCCCTTCCCTCAGGCGCGTCAACCGCGCCACTCAGCTTGGTGTCATCTGCAAATTTGCTGAGGGTGCACTCGATCCCGCTGTCTATGTCATTGATGAAGATATGAAATAGTACTGGTCCCAATACGGACCCCTGAGGGATACCACTTGTCACTGATCTCCATCTGGACATTGAGCTGTTGACCACTACCCTCTGGATGCGACCATCCAACCAATTCCTCATCCACCGAACAGTCCACCCATCAAATCCCTCTCTCTCCAATTTAGAGAGAAGAATGGTGTGGGGGACTGTGTCAAAGGCCTTACAGAAGTCCAGATAGATGACATCCGTAGCTCTTCCCTTGTCCACTGATGTAGTCACTCTATCATAGAAGGCCACTAGGTTGGTCAGGCAGGACTTGCCCTTGGTTAAGCCATACTGGCTGTCTCGAATCACCTCCCTGTCCTCCATGTGCCTTAGCATAGCCTCTAGGAGGATCTGTTCCATGATCTTCCCAGGCACAGAGGTGAGGCTGTTCCCACGGTTCTCCTTTCTACCCTTGCCATGGACTGATCCAGACTGCACTTGAGAAAGGGAAGAAAATAGTCCAAATCCTCCTGAAAGCCAGTTTTGCCATAAAACAAAGTAAGGTCAAGGGACCTGCACAGGAGATCCAGTTTTTAGGAATAAAATGGCAAGATGGATGTCGTGAGATCCCAATGGATGTGATCAACAAAATAACAGCCATGTCTCCACCAACTAGCAAAAAGGAAACACAAGCTTTCTTAGGCGTTGTGGGTTTTTGGAGAATGCACATTCCAAATTACAGTCTGATCGTAAGCCCTCTCTACCAAGTGACCCGGAAGAAGAACGATTTCCAATGGGGCCCTGAGCAACGACAAGCCTTTGAGCAAATTAAACGGGAGATAGTTCATGCAGTAGCCCTTGGGCCAGTCCGGGCAGGGCCAGATGTAAAGAATGTGCTCGACACCGCAGGCGGGGAGAATGGCCCTACCTGGAGCCTCTGGCAGAAAGCACCAGGGGAGACTCGAGGTCGACCCCTAGGGTTTTGGAGTCGGGGATACAGAGGATCCGAGGCCCGCTATACTCCAACTGAAAAAGAGATATTGGCAGCATATGAAGGGGTTCGAGCTGCTTTGGAAGTGGTTGGTACTGAAGTACAGCTCCTCCTGGCACCCCGACTGCCGGTGCTGGGCTGGATGTTCAAAGGGAGGGTCCCCTCTACGCATCATGCAACTGATGCTACGTGGAGTAAGTGGGTTGCACTGATCACACAACGGGCTCGGATAGGAAACCCCAGTCGCCCAGGAATCTTGGAAGTGATCATGGACTGGCCAGAAGGCAAAGATTTCAGAATATCGCCAGAGGAGGAGGTGACGTGTGCTGAGGAGGCCCCACTGTACAATAAACTACCAGAAAATGAGAAGCAGTATGCCCTGTTCACTGATGGGTCCTGTCGTATTGTAGGAAAGCATCGGAGGTAGAAGGCTGCTGTATGGAGTCCTATACGACAAGTCGCAGAAACTGCTGAAGGCGATGGTGAATCGAGCCAATTTGCAGAAGTAAAGGCCATCCAGGTGGCTTTAGACATTGCTGAATGAGAAAAGTGGCCAGTGCTCTATCTCTATGCTGACTCATGGATGGTGGCAAATGCCCTGTGGGGGTGGTTGCAGCAAAGGAATCAGAGCAACTGGCAGCGCAGAGGCAAACGCATCTGGGCTGCTGCATTGTGGCAAGATATTGCTGCCCGGGTAGAGAACCTGGTTGTAGAAGTACATCACGTAGATGCTCATGTACCCAAGAGTCAGGCCACTGAGGAACATCAAAGCAAGCAGCAGGTGGATCAGGCTGCTAAGATTGAAGTGGCCCAGGTGGATCTGGACTGGCAACATAAGGGTGAATTATTTATAGCTTGGTGGGCCTCAGGCCCTGGTAACACCTCAGGCCATCAAGGAAGAGATGCAACATATAGATGGGCTTGTGATCGAGGGGTGGACTTGACCATGGACACTATTGCACAGGGTAGCCATGAATGTGAAACATGTGCTGCAATTAAACAAGCCAAGCGGTTAAAGCCTCTGTGGTATGGAGGGCGATGGCTGAAATATCAGTATGGGGAGGCCTGGCAGACTGATTATATCACACTCCCACAAACCCGCCAAGGCAAGCGCTATGTGCTTCCAATGGTGGAAGCAACCACCGGATGGCTGGAAACATGTCCTGTGCCCCATGCCACTGCCCGGAACACTCTCCTGGGCCTTGAAAAGCAAGTCTTATGGCGACATGGCACCCCAGAAAGAATTGAGTCAGACAACGGGACTCATTTCCGAAACAACCTCATAGACACGTGGGCCAAAGAGCATGGCATTGAGTGGGTATATCACATCCCCTGTCATGCACCAGCCTCTGGGAAAATCGAACGATACAATGGGCTGTTAAAGACTACACTGCGAGCAATGGGTGGTGGGACATTCGAACACTGGGATACACATTTAGCAAAGGCCACCTGGTTAGTCAACACTAGGGGATCTGCCAATCGAGCTGGCCCTGCCCAATCAAAACTCTTACGCACTGTGGAGGGGGATAAAGTCCCTGTAGTGCACATAAAGAATATGCTGGGGAAGACAGTCTGGGTTATTCCTGCCTCGGGCAAAGGCAAGCCCATTTGTGGATTGCTTTTGCGCAAGGACCTGGGTGCATTTGGTGGGTGATGCGGGAGGATGGGGAAGTCCGCTGTGTGCCTCAAGGGGATTTGATTTTGGGTGAAAATAGCCAATGAACTAAATGGTATGATGTGATGTTAATTGCTATACAATACTGTATGTCATCACTTTTATGGTTGCTATATGCCATATCAACAGAACCCAAAGTCATGGACTAAATGAACTCAACAGACATTTTAGAGGGATGGCCCATAGACTAAGGGAATGATATCTGTGTGTATGTATCGGAAGACAGGGAAAGTGGTGGTGATTAACTGGAATGTATTGTAAAGGGTAGGACCTGGGCATGATGTAGATGGTATAGAATAAGGGGTGGATACTGTCCTGGTTTCGGCTGGGATAGGGTTAATTTTCTTCCTAGTAGCTAATATAGTGCTGTGTTTTGGATTTAGTATGAGAATAATGTTGATATCACACTCATGTTTTAGTTGTTGCTAAGTAATGCTTACACTAGTCAAGGACTTTTCAGCTTCCCATGCTCTGCCAGGTGCACAAGGAGCTGGGAGGAGCACAGCCAAGATAGTTGATCCAAACTGGCCAAAGGGCTATTCCATACCATATGATGCCATGCTCAGTATATAAACAGGGGGGAGTTGGCCGGGGGGGTAGCAATTGCTGCTCGGGGACTGGCTAGGCGTCAGTCAGCGGATGGTGAGCGGTTGTATCACTTGGGTTTTTTTGTTGTTTGTCCCTGGGTTTTGTTCCCCCCCCCGTTGTTTTCCTTTTCATTACAATTTATTGTTGTTGTTGTTATTTATTATTATGATTTTATTTTATTTTATTTCAATTATTAAACTGTTTTTATCTTAGCCCATGAGTTTTCTTATTTTTACTCTTCCGATTCTTTCCCCCATCCCACTGGGGGGGGAGGGTGAGCGAGCGGCTGTGTGGTGCTTAGTTGCCAGCTGAAGCTAAACCACGACATGCATCCAGCTTGTCCCATAGCATCCCAGAGCAGCAAGAAAAAGAAGGAATCTTGAAGGAGAAAGAGAATTCAGAAAAAATGCTCAAGCATATGTTTTTTTCGTGAAGAAGCTCAGAAGCAAAAAATTTTTAAAAATGGGTGCAATGTTTCCCTTTTTCCAGTCACCAGGGACTTCACCTGACTGCCGTGACTTTTCATATATCATCAAGAGTGGCTTGGCAGTTACATCAGCCAATTCCCTCAGGAGTCTGGGATGCATCTCATCGGGTCGCATAGACTTATGTATGTTCAGGTTCCTCAGGTGGTCACGAACCTGATCTTCTCTTACAGTGGGGGAGACTTTGCTCCCCCAGTCCCCATCTTGCGGTCTATCCACTCGAGAGGTGTGGGAAGAGAGGTTGCCACTGAAGACTGAGGCAAAAAATTTGTTGAGTACCTCAGCCTTCTCCTTGTCTGTTGTTACCAGTTTGCCAGTCTTGCTCGTCAGGGGGGGTACGCTTTCTTTGACCTTCCTTTTCTGGCTGACATACCTATAGAACCCCTTATTATTATTCTTTGCGTCCCTTGCCAAGTTCAGCTCCAGCTGCGCCTTGGCCTTCCTGACCCCATCCCTACACAACCGGGCAGCGTCCCTATACTCTTCCCAGGATACCTGTCCCTGCTTCCACTGCCTGTGCATTTCCTTCTTGCCCTTTAGTTTGACCAGCAGGTCTTGACTCATCCATGCCGGTCTCTTGCCGTCCTTTCCTGATTTCTTACACCTGGGGATTGAGAGCTCTTGCACTCTATGGAAAGCTTCCTTAAAGATCTGCCAGCTCTGTTCTGCTCCCTTGTCCCTGAGGGCAGTTTCCCAGGAGGTCCTATTGACTAACTCCTTGAACAGCTGGAAGTTTGCTTTCCTAAAATCCAGGTCCTGACTTTACTCTTTGCCTGACCCATATCCCTCAGGACCGCGAACTCCACCGGTGCACGATCACTGCAGCCCAGGCTGCCTCCGATCTTGACGTCACCAATTAGCTCACTTGCGTTGGTGGCCAACAGGTCCGGTATCGCATCCCCTCTGGTAGGACTGTCTATTACCTGGCTTAAGAAGTTATCCTCAATGCATTGCAGGAGTCTCCTGGATTGCCTACAGCTCGCCGTGCTACTTTTCCAGCAGATGTCGGGGTGGTTGAAGTCCCCCAGCAGGACGAGAGCCTGCGAGTGAGATGCCTCCTGTAGCTGGAGTAAGAAGGCTTCGTCAATAGGCTCCCCTTGATCAGGCGGCCTGTAGGAGACACCAACCACAAGGTTCCCTTTGTTGCCTCGGTCTCTAATTCTTACCCATAAGCTTTCAACCTGTTCGTGGCTATTCTTCAGAGACAGCTCTTCACACTCTATCCATTTCTTGATATAGAGGACAACCCCTCCGCCCCTCCTTCCTTGCCTGTCCCTTCTGAACAGCCTGTAGCCATCGATAGCCGCACTCCAGTCATGGGATTCGTCCCACCAATTTCATGCTATGTGTCTGATAAGGTGCTGATAACAGTCTTTGTTAGTCTTAGAACACGCGCCTGTTAATTCTCTGTGAGGCAGGATAGCATATGAAGTAAAATGTAGTATGTAGATGGTTGTATGAGGAGTGCACTGTGTTCAGTGATGCCCGGATGTTTTTGCCCATCGTATGTGAATTCCAGTACTGTGTGTACAGTCAGTTTCTTAATGCTGCTGGTACAGTTAACACAGAGAATCAGCTTTGATTAAACTGAAACCTAATTATACATAAAACCATTTTCTGCATTCATTTATCTGATGTATGTATTTCTCAGTATAGGTCAGGTACATAGTTTTGTCTTTTGTATGTACAGTCTTGTGGTTCTGGGCCTAGTTTACAGCAGTTCCTAGTGCTGAAATTGGCATGGTGTTTGCACCTCTTTGGAAGTAGCTTAGCTGGGTAACAGTGTGAAAATGCCTTTAAATATTTGCAGTCAAAGACTGTCAAACTTAGTATTTGTGAAAATTGGAACATATCATATGCAAGGTTTCAAAAATTAATTTACTGTAGCTGAACTATCTTTTTTTTTTTTTTTCTTGTGTTTCTTAAAAAGTAGTGGTTTTGCTCAAAATAGTGGGTTATTGTCCAGAGTCTGATTTTGGGTTACACATATCTGATCTATGGCAAAAGTTGATATAAGCCTTGAAGTGTTAAGCTTACACTTTAGAAAGACATTTTTGCGGCCATCAGATCATGCTTAAATAATATTTTTGGCTTAAATGATATTTTTGTTCCATGTAGAAATGTTTTCTGCACAGCATACTTTTTTGGCTTTCTGTACTCAAAAACTTTATTTCTAATAATAATAATAAAGAGAGATTTTAGAATTAAGTGATTACAAAATAAGTTTATACTTTTTTTTGACCATGAATACCTGCATTAGTGGAGATGCATGCTATTCTGTGTTTGAAATTTTTGACAAGGACCTTAGAGTTGCATGGAGCGTTTTTTTGAAGAGGGAATGTTAGTGTCAGAATCCATGCAGATTATAGATTAAAGTCTTTTTTTGTAAGAATGGTACAAAGAAGCAATACAAAAACTTGGGGTTGAAGTAAAAGATACCATGAAATCAAGTAACCTCAGTGTAACAAGTTACCATTTTTCAAATTAGTTGTGATCACTGTTTGTGGTATGTAATCCTAGGTGATATCAGCTGTGAAATAGAAGTTGGCTTAAAAAACTGCTTGTGACTGGCCATACGATTATTGTAACAGCAGGTCAACCCGCTGATAGGGATGTCACACTTTGTAGGGTGTGCCGTTGTGTTTGAGATAAGTGTCTGCTGCATCATTTTTTGGCTGCTGTGTTTTAATTAGCAGAATCATTTTAAGGTGTATTTTGGGCTGACTCACATAATCATTTTTTCTTGGCCTTAATGTTTGTGGCTCTGGTGTAGAACCACAGGCAGAAATTAGATGGCTATAGAGGCTTCTGTCCACATCTGTTCTGAACTTCTTCAGGGGTTCCTACTCCTGTTACCCAGGGTGGGTCAGGAGGCCTGTGAGGTAACTGCAAATTATAACTTAGCCTCCTAAGGAAAGCTGTCATTGACTTTTGGTTTTCCTTAGCATGCTAAGCTGTAGTTTCTGTCTATTCAACAGCTGTTTCACAATCAGTTTATCTGTTGGTCAAACAGAGCAAGAATTTAGAGAAGGATAGGCAGATACAACTGTAAGTGGCAAAATGTACATTCAGCTAATTTTAATCCGAGTCATAACTTCCAAGGTATCATTGCATGAACGTTTTCCTACCCCAGTGCTGCTGTTTTGGTGCTTTTTCAGTGCAACTGATACAACTGTGTGAGGGGCTATGCTATAAGCCAGTTATAAAAACAAACCCCCCAAACTAAGGGGTTGGCTTACTGTGTAGCCTTATAAACAGTTGCAATAGCACAAATTTAAGGAAGGAAATGAGCTATGAGCAAGGAAGAACTTCAGAACTTCCGTGACAGGACAAGGAGTAACGGTTTTAAATTGACAGAGGGTAGATTTAGATTGGACATAAGGAAGACATTTGTTACGATGAGGGCAGTGAGACACTGGAACAGGTTGCCCAGAGAAGTTGTGGATGCCCCATCCCTGGAAGTGTTCAAGGTCAGGTTGGATGGGCCTTTGAGCAACCTGATCTAGTGATCATCTAGGTTAGACCTAGATGATCTTTATAAGTCCCTTCTGTCCCAAACCTTTCTATGATTCTGTGTTTTGAAACTTTGTTTTCTTCATAGTTGCTGATTGACCTACTGTGTCTTTTTGTAGGCAGTTGGTACTAAATATCGAAGAACCTTTCCAGTTTTTTTTCATCTGCTAATGTGTGTTGTGTATTTCATTTGACAAAATATGTGAGAAGAAATTTTAGCTACTGAGCTGGGACACTGAGAATCCTTTTGGAGCCGGAATTGGTTCAAATTTGGATTTTCAGGAGAGACTCGCTTTGTTTAAAAGTAAATTAATTGATTACATGTAACTGAATACTTTTCTGTGACAGAGCAAGTTTGTGTCACTCTCTATATATAGATTTTTAGAGTGAAAATCTATATTTCAAATGTGTTGATACATCACAAGGGTTAAGCTGCTTATAATAAAATTATGGTATGATAGGCCAAGTTGTTCCTTCAGAGATTAGAGCCCGTCATCCACCCAAGAAAAACTTGTTTCATGACTGCAGTAGTTCTCCAACCCTTTTGAGTATGCATTTGTCCTCCATCTATGGGGTGTCCCGTGAGGAAGTGTGTCTGGGACTGGGGAGCGTGCAGGGGAAGAGAGAGTGATGGGAGCACTGGCTCAGGGACAGGAGTGGGAGCCAGCTATGACTGCTGAGATTTTTGCCCCACTTCTTGACAGAGACCCTGGGGCCAGAAATGAGGGAGAGGAGGGGCAGCTCTCAGCACTCCCCTGTTCCCCTTCTCTGTTGCATAGCTAGAGCTTTTTCAGTGCTGTTGCAGCCACTTTCACCTTGTTTTGTGCCTGCCTACTGCAGTGTGATTCCCTAGTGTGAGAACAGTGGGCAATAGGTATTTTTATCCTAGCTTCTTATTTCAAATGACATTTTCTGGCTTGGGAAACAAGCATGATTTGTCCTGAAAAATGCTGTGTACCCATAACATAATCTCATTTAACTTGTTTTTGTACTGCTTTTTGCATGTGTTTTTAATATGAATTGCAAAATAGAAATGGCAATTGACATAATCCTAGTAAAATGTGCTTTAAAAACTTGTCTGTCTTTGCTGCTCAGTGCAGAAATAGATCTTTTATCCTCTTTAAAAGAAAAAAAAGTAATCTTCCAGTTGCTCCAAATTGATCCATCTTAAGTACCATCCTAAGTATCCAAAGTCATCTTGTTACATGTGGTTTGTGTTGTCATGCATCGGTACACACCAGGATGTACCTATAAAATATCACAACAAAAAATAATAATTTTAGGACAGCTGTATCAATCTCCCTCCTTTTTGTGTTTTGTACGATGTAACTAGTCAACATTTAACTCTCATTTTAGCTTCCTAGTTGACTTTGTTATGCAAATAGTTTGTTTAAACTCTGATTAATTTTTTATAATATAGATGAAAGTAGATGAGGGGTTAATTTGTTTTCCCTTCAACTGACAGAGAGATTACCAATAATCCCTCACACTACTTTCTACTTGTAGATCATTAGGTTCTAAAATCTTTGCGGAAGGAACCTGTAGAGGTATGGCTATTTAACAGAAAGTTCCCCCAACTGCCAGGGAACTAATGCCCAGCAGTGTGTCAGGATAAACTTAGATATGGTTCAGCACATTTGATTCTTTTCGCTTAACTCTTGCATGAATATCAGTGTTGGCATAGTCCTGTTCCAAAGCTTCCTACTGATGAGCTGTTTACAAGGGTAGCAGAGCTGTGCAGTAATTTACTTTCATCCAGAAAAGTTAAGTGGGATGCGTTCAGTCTAACCATAATTAGTGAAAGGAAATGAACTTTGCTTACCTCTTTAATAATAAAAAATGAATACATGATTGTAATATAAGTTCTTATGATGTGGTTTTCTTTCTTTCTTTCTTTCTTTCTTTCTTCCTTTTCTTTTTCCCTTAAGGGTCCTGGTATGTCTCATCCCTATGATAGCGGGCACATAGCAATGACTTACACAGGTCTTTCGTGTCTGGTTATTCTTGGAGATGATTTAAGTCGAGTAAATAAAGATGCCTTACTGGCAGGACTGAGAGCTCTCCAGCTGGAGGATGGAAGGTAAAAGATATAAAATATCTTACAACTCTCTGGAAGGTTAATAGAAAACCCAGGTATAGAATTAAACATAATTAATACACACTTTTATGAAAATAGTTGTATAAAATTTTCTTTCTATCAGAAAATATTTTGGTGGGGATAAGCAATAGAACAACATGCTAGTTTACAGGACCAAAGAGCATTTTATGTCCAGAGTTGCTTTCATACTGGAGAATGATGATGTTTGCTTACAGCTGTAGAAACATACTATTGGAAAGTTAATGGTTTGGCTTGTGTCTTGGGGATAGTTGTTTTGTTTGTTTGGTTTTTTCTTATATCTCTCAGATAAGTGAGGTTTTCTCTATTCGTATTCTCTGGTTTTGCAAGGCCCTGGTGAAGCACTATTAAGATGATGTTGCTCTGCTTTGTTGGGAGGGTTTTGAGAGATTCAATCCATTAATATACAGGATGGTGCATACCCTTTGAACTACATCTGTTTGGTTTTTAATGTAGGCTGGAGCTGGTAGCTAATGAAACCTTCTGCTAGGTTGCATGATCTGTCTGTGTACTTAGATTTTACTGAATATAATTTTTTAAAGAGTACTTTAAGAAATGCATAACTATAGAAATCTTATTCCTGAAGAAATTATATTTCACTTCATAATGAAATTGCTGTCCCCATTTACTAGCTACGAAAGCCTTTGTTTTGGTCAAATGGCTTTGTATTGCCTAGAAGTCTCCTATAATTAAAACTTTTTTAAAAATGGAGCATAACTATTAAAATGCAGTGTTACCTGTGTAGGTTTTTTTAAAAAAAAACAAACCCCAAACCAAACAAACACCTCCCCCCTCTAGAATGTTCTAAATGTAAGTAGTGAATATGAACTATATGATCTACAATTTCCTGTTACTTATAGCAACAGACTGACCTTAATGGGCCAAATTCTAATGTACGTATACATGGATTTGTTGGTCTACTTCCATTTGCAGCATCTTCTAGCATGTGGGGGTGCTTCTACCACTGCTGTATGCATTCCTATTATATGTTGTACCATTTTTGTTGTTAAAGTTTATTCAAGAGGAAGGAGTTAGGGATGAGTTGCTCCAAACCCGCTAGCATCTTGAAGTGGTTGCTTGTCATCATGCCTGATTACAATAATAAACTGCACACAGTTAACCTGTTCTACATGTTTGTATCATGTATGGTTTTAATATACAGACTGATACCTCTTATACTTGATCCTGTATTTTGTATTCCCTGCTGAAGAGTGCCAACTAGCCACCAGAGGGAAAGGAAAGTGCTTTGCACCTCTCTGGGGTAGAATTGCTACTTGGGCGGAAGTCAACTTCTAGTACGACAGACATTTTCATACCTATTAAAACAACTTTTACTGCACCAAAGGGGAAGGATGCACAAAGGCCGGAACCTGACCTAGCATCTTGTCCAGATGGAAACAGCAAGCGAGCTGAATGAGGGAAAGAGAAACTTTTCTGGTGTTACCCTAGTATAAGTATGCTAGACTTAGTTTTTATTTCTTCACCCATATCTTTTATTAACTAAAAAAAATGTAATTACATTGTCTCTTTTTAAATGTCATGAATAAATGTGTGTATTTGCATTTCTACTTTACCTTGGCTTAATGTAATTTGAAGTATCTAGATAACATACAAGGCACTTGTTACCTAAGGATGGGATGAAGTTGTAAGCCACAGCACTGGCACATCTTAAGTGTCCTGGTTCCCAAGAATATCCTTTGCTATATCCAAAGAGTAATGGAGTGGATCCCCATTTGAGCTGCAGAGAGCAGGAGCTGGCAACCTTGAGGTTAGGAGAGAGATGACGCTATCTCCCACTAGGTGTTGGAGGCTTTTGTATGCAACAAGATGGAGTACATACATGAATCCCAGGGTCAAAGGGGGAGTGTCACAGTGGCGCTTGAAAGACTGTCCTATGTAAAAATATTCTAACTAGCTCTTTGAACCAAATGGAGGCTTATCAGGAAGCAAATCACAGCATCAGTCATCTTTTTAAGGGTCTCTGAGAGAACACCAGATTGTATCTAGATAACCTAGATATAACAACTTTAAAATCTTTTCAGAGTTTGGAAACAGAATCACAGAATCACAGAATCGTATAGGTTGGAAAAGACCTTTAAGATCATCGAGTCCAACCGTAAACCTAACACTACCAAGACCACCCCTACACCATGTCCCTAAGCACCTCATCCAAACATCTTTTAAATACCTCCAGGGATGGCGACTCAACCACTTCCCTGGGCAGCCTGTTCCACTGCTTGATAACCCTTTCGGTGAAGTAAAATTTCCTAATATCCAGTCTAAACCTCCCCTGGTGCAACTTGAGGCCATTTCCTCTCCTCCTATCACTCGTTACCTGGGAGAAGAGACCGACCCCCACCTCTCTACAACCTCCTTTCAGGTAGTTGTAGAGAGCAATAAGGTCTCCCCTGAGCCTCCTTTTTCTCCAGGCTAAACAACCCCAGTTCCCTCAGCCGCTCCTCATAAGACTTCTGCTCTAGACCCTTCACCAGCTTCATTGCCCTTCTCTGGACACGCTCCAGCACCTCAATGTCTCTCTTGTAGTGAGGGGCCCAAAACTCAACACAATATTCGAGGTGCAGCCTCACTAGTGCCGAGTACAGGGGCACGATCACTTCCCTAGTCCTGCTGGCCACACTATTTTTGATACAAGCCAGGATGCTGTTGGCTTTCTTGGCCACCTGGGCACACTGCTGGCTCATATTCAGGCGTCTGTCAACCAACACCCCCAGGTCCTTTTCTGCCAGGCAGCTTTCCAGCCACTCTTCCCCAAGCCTGTAGCGTTGCATGGGGTTGTTGTGGCCCAAGTGCAGGACCCAGCACTTGGCCTTGTTGAACCTCATACAATTGGCCCCAGCCCATCGATCCAGCCTGTCCAGGTCCCTCTGCAGAGCCTTCCTACCCTCAAGCAGATCAACACTCCTGCCCAACTTGGTGTCATCTGCAAACTTACTGAGGGTGCACTCGATCCCTTCATCCAGATCATTGATAAAGATATTAAACAGAACTGGCCCCAACACAGAGCCCTGGGGAACACCGCTTGTGACCGGCCGCCAACTGGAGTAAACTCCATTCACCACCACTCTTTGGGCCCGGCCATCCAGCCAGTTCTTTACCCAGAGAAAGAATCTAACCATTAGAAAGAATCTAACCATTAGAAACAAAAATGGAAAGAATCTAACCATTAGAAACAAAAAAATGGATTGCAAGTAATTTTCACCATTTATATTAGAAATTGTAATGATAACAATTACATTTATACATACATGGGAATCTGATCCTAAAGTTGGACAGCTATGTGAGCTATGAAGATTTCTAGGGAGGAAAAGAATTCTAAGAATAGTAGATTCTACAATGGTAACTCATACATCAGTGTATACTGTGATACGTGAAAGAATGTAAACATTAACATATTTGGATAAACAAAGACCAGTGTCATGACATTACGGGAAATAAGGTTATCCAAGCCCCTAAATGTTAATAGTTCTATTCATTTTGCTTAGCTTGGTTAGAATCACATCTTCTGAAAAGAAAATCTAATGTAGGTTTGGGTTACATTCATGTGAATACTATAAATAGAAGTAACTAACTTATTTTAAAAGGAAAAATAATACAATTCGTAAAATGCTTTTCATATTTTCTAATGTAACGGGCTATAAAATGTATAATGAAAGAAGCCTTTCTTTCAGTTTCTGTGCTGTGCTGGAAGGAAGTGAGAATGATATGAGGTTTGTGTACTGTGCTTCCTGCATCTGCTACATGCTCGATAACTGGTCAGGCATGGATACAAAAAAAGCAGTAGACTACATTAGAAGAAGTATGGTGCGTATTCACAAAGTGTTATTTCTCAATGCATTTTCAAGTTAATAGCTTTAGTTCTTTACTATGACTAAAAATCTATCCATCCAAATAGAAATATTACAGTAATTTGTTTCTTTTCTATTCCTGCTTCAATGAGTTGAAAAGTACATTCCTTTTTGTATTTATATTTTCATTGTAATGTTTGTACTAGCAAAGTAATCATATTGGTTGTGTATGTTTGCTGCAAGTTAAATTAATTCTGATCTATTTTCTTTAAAATTCAATTTAAAATTGAAAGCAAGTTTTTAAAACTTGAGGCCTGAAGTTCCTATAACTTTAAAAAATGCATAAGTAAAACATTGCATCACTAAAATCCTCAAATTTCAATCAGCTCTAGTCCTGCTTTTTTAAATCATATACAGAATCAATGGAAAAACTAATTATTGAGATCAAGTCAAGTGTATTAAATGTTCCCAGTCCAGTACATCCCCTTACAGTACAGTAAGGATGTACATCTTCTCTGTAATTACATCTTTATTACATCTTCTCTGTAAAAAAGATGAAGAAGAGTTCTCAGAATATTTTTGATGCTTTGTTTGTCAGTGAAGCTCCTCCTCTTAATTTGACTTTACAAAGCATTTTTTACAGCATTTTAAAAATAATTTTTAACAGCAGTTATTTTATAGGGCAGGTAAAGTTCAATTCCAAATAGTATGCTTAGTATGCTGTTGCTTCTGCCCCCCCCGCCCCGCCAGTCTTCAGTTTTTGAAAGGCTGATGGTCTTGCTCCATACTAAAGCATTTCTTGTGCTTCAGCATTGTACATACAGTAGTACCCTACATTATGCCTTCATGTGCATTAATCATCTTTTGGGTTAGAGACAGATTTAATTTATGCACTTCAATTTTGTTTGGAATTGTGTATCCATTTTCCCTTTTTAGAAAGGCCCCAAAATTTCAGGGCTTTTTTAATGGTTATCTACGCTGCTGTCATGGTTTAACCCAGCAGGCAGCTAAACACCACACAGCTCTTCGCTCACTCTCCCCCGAGTGGGATGGGGGAGAGAATCAGAAAAAAGGTAAAACTCATGGGTTGAGATAAAGACAATTTAATAGGACATAAAAGGAAGGGAAAATAATAATAATAATGATAGAAGAATATACAAAACAAGTGATGCACAATGCAGTTGCTCACCACCTGCTGACTGATGCCCAGCCAGTTCCTGAGCAGTGGCCGCGCCCCCCCCCCCCTCCCCGGACAACTCCCCCCAGTTTTTTTGTTCAGCATGACATCATATGGTATGGAATATCCCTTTGGCCAGTTTGGGTCAGCTGTCCTGGTTTTGTTCCCTCCCAGCTTCTTGTGCACCTCCAGCCTCCTTTCTGGCAGGGCAGTATGAGAAGCTGAAAAGTCCTTGACTAGTATAAGCACTGCTCAGCAACAACTAAAACATCAGTGTGTTATCAACATTATTCTCATCCTAAATCCAAAACACAGTACTATACCAGCTACTAGGAAGAAAATTAACCCTATCCCAGCCAAAACCAGGCCAACTGCATGATTTCCCTTTTTGGCAAAGAAATGTTTACCTAATTCCAGACTTTTAACATATATCACAACTGAAATGAACTTCATGCTCTTTGATTGAAGAAAAAAGTCATTAAAACTGCCTGTATTTAAACAACACTGATTTGTGCCAAGAGCTTTTTGAGACATAGGTTCAGAATTTAACTAGATTAAAATGGTGGAATGGTCTGATAATAATTTTGCTAATAGACTGATAAATTGTAATGTCTGTAAAAGTGATTTCGCTCTAAAGTAACTGGTTTGTGGATTTTTTTCTTTAGTCTTATGATAACGGCCTGGCACAAGGAGCTGGACTGGAATCTCATGGTAAGAATGTTAACATGTTCTATACCCATTTTTAAGACTGGAATTGAGAAATGCTGTAAGAAGTGTAGGGTATGTCATGCTTTTCCTTCTTTTCTGGTTTTAAGGAAGTGGGAAGAAGAGGAGCAAATCCAAAACATGCCTCAGAATATGATGTCTTCTTCTCTTAGTTCAAGCTTAATATCAGACCAGATGGGCTCTTAATATATCAACTCTGTTATTCTTACCTCATGAATGTTTTGTTGAAAGGTGTTGGCTGTAGTTCTCATCTCTTGCTGACAGAGCAACCTATTTCCGCATGTAACATTGGTATTCTGTGGTTTTATCTGAAGAGTTCTTGTGCAATGCACTTGATAATTTCCAGTTTCAGCAGATATCAGTAAAGCCTAGAAACATTTACTCTGCTAGATTACAGCATCCATTGGGGGCTCAAATCTTGAAGCTGCAGTTATTTTTTGTAAATAGGTGGTAAGGGATTTCAGGAGCAGTTGCCTCCTCTAGTAGCTCTGGCCCAGGACTTCCTCCTGCCCAGTCACTGGAGCCCAGCCTGGTGTGCCCAGGGACCCAGGGTCTCTGCCCAGGCAGAGAGACAGGGCTGCTGCTTTCCTGTTTGCAGGTTCAACCAGTAGCAAAGTTGAGCACCTATCCAACAGACACACACACAGGACACACACACACACACATCTTCTCTGTAAAAAAGATGAAGAAGTGTTCTCAGTCCAGTTAATGTACATCACAGGAAGCTTTCTGGCAGACCACTATATACTGGTTAGGAACATAGTTTTCTTCAAATGCTCTTTTTCATAGATTTAAAGTCAGTCTGATTCATATGCTGTTCATTGATGACACAAGCCTGCATATTGGAATTAAGACTATGAACAAAATGTTATACTATCACACTTGGATTGCTTTTAATGCCTGAGCTAACCTGTTTAATGTTAGCTAATATGTTACTATTCTGCCCTGTGGTATAGCCATACTCTCAGGCCTAAGTTACTATAGGATATGGTCAGTTTATATATTGTGTAGTTCTAAACAATATTCAGTGTTTAGAATGCCCTACACATGCAGTGTTGATTGTTAATGGATGTTAGGAGCGGTCACCTCCTCCAGCAGCGCTGGCCCAGGACTTCTGCCTGCCTGGTTGCTGAAGCCCAGCCCAGGGACCTGGGGTCTCTGCCCAGGCTGAGGGATGCAGCTGCTGCTTTCCTGTTTGCAAGTTCAACCAGTAGCAAAGCTGAGCACGTATCCCAGACACACACACACTCACACACACACACAGAGGACACTGACATGGCCAGCTACACAGACTGCCACAGACAGGGTGCTGCCTTCAATAGCACCTACATACAAGACACACATAAACATAAGCGTAGACAGCCAAGTCCCCTTCCTCCTCTTTGGCTGGTGTGGTGGGTTGACCTTGGCTGGCTGTCAGACCCCCACCCAACTGCTCTCTCACTTCTGCTTCTCAGCAGGACAGGGGGAGGAAAATAAGATGGAAAAGCTCATGGGTCAAGATAAGACAGGGAGATCACTTACTGTATTGGGTTCACGTTGCAAGGTTTTGGTAGCAGGGGGGCTGCAGGGGTGGCTTCTGTGAGAAGACATCAGGAGCTGTCCCCATGTTGGACAGAGCCATTTCCACCTGGCTCCAAGACAGACCCACTGCTGCCCAAAGCTGAGCTAATCAGCAATGTTGGTAGCGTCTCTGTGATAACATATACAAGAAAGGGTAAAAAAAATGCTGCGCAACAGCTGTGAGGGAGGTGTTGCATTAAGAGTAACTGGCGCGTAGGAGTCTGAGGAGTGGCTGAGGGGGGGGGAACCCTCCTGTTGAGTCACGAGGTTCAGACAGGACCCCCTTGCTTTCTAAACTCCTTCTCAGAGGAGTCTAGGTGCGGCTAAGTCCAGTCCTAGTCTCAGACTTGGTCAACAGTTATTTTCTAAGGACCGTATATGCAGCCATTCATCAGAGTAAAGGCGACAGCGTTAATTTAAATGCGCTGCACCCCCAGTCTAGTCGTGTTGCATGAACTATCACGGGCACACTTAAAGAGTCTGGTTGTGTTCAATAACTACCACGGCTAGATTAATAAAGAGTGCAGTTTATTAGAGCAACAGATACACAGATTCTTTGGATTACCGGTGATAAATTTACTGTCTGCAAAGCACATGCAAATACCAAGACTATGAGTGACACTGCTGGCTATAAACGCGCTAAAGATGATAAAGCAACTCTAGAGAGATTTCTAAGTTTCCCGCGGAGGCACTTGGTATAACCAAGTGTTTGACTCTTACCCAAAGGCGTCCCGATGTGGGGGAAGAGAGGCTCAGCCCGTCGACTGATCCCAGAGGTCAGAGTGGTACACGATGGTGTCTTCCCTAACGTTCTCTTTCTCTTAAGCCATTTTATACTATCTTTCACCTTTCGGGTGGAGCTTGAGTGACTCTAGTCATACATTTTTGTTTAGGATTGGTGTAAATTTTTCTCGCTTCGCTTTTAAAGGTATATGCTAGGAAAAATTCAAAGCACAAGCTCAGTGAGGGGTGGTCGCACCTTGGAGGCGGGTAGCTTTTGGGATGGAGGTGTGTTTTGGTATTATAATGATGTTATAATGAGCACAGTTCACCAAAAGGACAGCATTTTGTCAAAAATGTGACAGGCTGTTGGCCCAGGATAGCAAATGTGCAGCTTACTGGTCACACACAATACCTTTGAATTCCCATTTAATTGCGGAGCCTGGCCGCGGTATCTCCACACCGCTCCACCCTCCGAGCAGTACCTTTTAGAGTCAGTGCACCAAGTTCCCCCGGCGTCACCGACATCTAAGTTTGCAGGCCTAGGGAACTTCCATGGAATGGATTCCTTACATGTCAGCCGCTTTCCGCCTGGGAAGCTTCTTCAATGCTGTGCCTTACCTAAAAGTGTGAATATAAGTTTAATTTCTAAGTCACCTCAGCAATTATCCCACATAATCCACCCCGTGACTATAGTCACTCAAGCTTCATGATATTTGGAATGCCTCGGATGTGTCACATACATTCCCGTGGTGAGGATTATCGAGTATGTATACATCTTGTAGGGATATTTGATGAGACAAACGCTTCACCATAGTCCAGAGTCTAACATACAGCGCGATGTTAGAATGAAGCATAACACAGTGAGCACTAGCAGAACAACAACTGGATGAAGCATCTTATTGAGAATTCTGGTTGCGGTCAGCGACCATCCTAGCAAAGTGTCCCACCAACGGTGTCCTCCATCCTGCTTCACTCGCTCTAAGACGTGATGTATCTCTTCCGCGTCATGGTGGACGGTGACTAATGTCTTATGTCCATTATTTTGGACGTGTTCCAGCAGTTGATTCAGGTCATCGTGTTGTAGTAGTTTTCTCACCAATGTGAGGTTCAGTCCAATAGGGGCTGGTAATAAGTCTTGATACAGTGTATAGTCAGCTTGCAGCAGTTGGTGGGTTGTGACAGGAGCTGAATAGTTGAAGTCACATCCCATAATTTTGGAAAAGTTACAAACACAAACATTTGAGTGATTACCTATATCTACAGTAGTGTTACCTACAAATATAAAATCACAAAAGGTTCTCATGCCAACGCATCCTTTTCCAATATAGACAAGTACAGTTTCAGGGGCTTCATCTGGTCGTATTTCAAAATGACAAACATTTTTGTTCAGTGTCAAGACAAATGTCTTGGGCTTTGATGGTGTTACTCTCGCAAATAAATCCTTGTTGTTCCCGTACAACGCACGCATTCACATCAATAGTTCGCCATTTGTTCCCATTTTGTTGGGCCCATACTCTATGTTCTAATGGATAGATTATAGTTCCATTGTGATTCAACCCCAGCGCAATGATTGGGTATATGGTGTATACCGAAGCATTGCGTATTGTTAAGACAAAAGCTGTGGCTTTGCCGTCAGTAGGGTCGTAGGTGAAATCAACTGGATACCACCAGGACTGGAATTCTTTCTCAAATTCAGTTGCATTATCCCAAATTACCTTTTGAATTTCAGTGGGCAGGGTGCCTTCCTCACCTTCCTGTATAATTGCAGCTACTATAGATTGCATCCACAGTTGAGCTTGGATACAACTAAGAGCTAAAGAAACATTGTTTTGGGTCACACCAAGTGCATCCACAATCAACTGGTGGTCCTTCTCATTTACCTTTCCCCACTGAGGCAACATATCCGATAAGAGCCATTGGTTAGCTCCCAGAGCTGAAAGAGAAGATTGGAAAGGGTGTTTCAGGGCACTTAAGTCATTGGTTACTGTGGCTAATTTATTAGCAAGTACTTCAGCATCTATGCTGTTTAAGACTCCCAGTCCCGTTCCTAAGACACCAGTCACATCTCTCTCTGATCGTTTTGGAGCGATGAGAGTCCATTTATGTAACCATGCTGACCACCCTGCGTAAGAAGTACTCAGGAATGGTGAACAGGTAGGTTTAATTGCAGAGATATTAGTCTGCATTGCTAATTCCACCCGTTTGAGGGAGTATGACGGATTAAACAGCACTTGTTGCTGACCTGTATTTTTAATTATGTAAGGGCCTGTGTTGAAGATGAAAGGAGTTAGATTAATGGGAGGCCGAGTCGGTACATTTTCAGACATTTGTGGGAGCAGAGGTTCCTTATCCTTTGCAACTGGCACAGATGTTGCTGTATCAATCATAAATTCAAATAGTAATTAATTCGGTGCCTCTGTAACCCCAAAGACAGTACACAATTATAGGTTTGGTAAAGGTAAGATTGTACCAGCAATCTGAATTTGGTTCAGTTTGTTTTGATTTACTCAGCAGCTAATCTGTATTGTCTGCCCTGGAATGGCTTGAAGTCTGGCCATCTGAAGAAAGTCATTCCAACTCCATTCATCTTTTGAGTATACTTCATTTCCATGCATAACTAGAACAGAGAGACTTAAGTTCCTTCTGTTTTGTAGTGTTCCAATGCTTGCACTATATCGTGACAATGCATGGTCCCAAGGGTCGTTGTGAGATACCATGGTGAAAATGGGTACATTCCTAACTCCATATTGCAGTGTGTCAAGTGGAGTGGGTGAGGTTAGGTATACCAACAATCCCACTCATCAGTGACACAAGACTTTGGTGCTATTGGATTTCTGGAAATGCTGGATATTGTCATGGATGTGACCTTTAATGGGTTGATCCATTGATCGTTCTACGCCCTACCTGGATTTCTTCTGCTTTTCCCTTCAGGAGTGGAAGCCATCCATTATCCCAGCTCCACTCGTGTCTTGAGGACACCTCGACTCCATGCATGACTACAGTAGCCAAATTTAGCCTTTCCTTGATGACACATGTTCCCATAATTCTATTGTATTTAATGTGGGCTTGGGACCACGGCCATTCTGGGTCTTTCTGGCTACACATCAAAGGAGTTGTCTGCAAAATGCTGCCGAATTTAAAGTATACTTTGATTCCAATACAACTCCCCTTGCCGCATTTTGCAGACATCTACTTCAATCGGAGTCGTCTTCTTTCAGGATTCCTGTGAACACAAAAAGGAAACAAACGTGCTCGGTTGTATTTAACCGGCAGGGTTAAAAGAGGGTGAGATCCACCGGGTGCTAATCCGGTGTACTTTTCCTGCCAAGGCAGCCATCCAGGGATGGGCAGCTCCCTGTATCAGTGTCACTATTTCTGTCATGTTTGGAACTGCGGCAGTCAAAGGTCAGTCTGTTAGCGTTTAACTGTCGGTAATCCACTGTAAAACGCCATTGCCCGGTTGGTTTCTTTACTGGCCACACTGGTGAATTATGGGGCGAATTAGTCCTTTTAATGATGCCTCTTTTTCCAATTCCGTTACTACCCCGTCAATCCCCATAAGCGCTGCTGCTGGAGATGGATATTGCCAAACATTAGTGATTTTAGAGGGGGGTAAGGGTATAGGTGTTTGTAACAGACTCAATTTCACTATGCCTGATTCCTTTTTACCTCTTGCAGAACTCCACACAGTTCCATCTGGGAGTTTCCACATTTGCCCACGCAGTATGTCAAATCCTAGAATGTTAGTATATGCAGCACCAGCTAATACCTCTGTCCTGGTTAATCTTCGTTCTTCTGGCAACCAGGGTGAATTTTTTTCGGTGGCGCATTCCTTTTCAATTCCTGTGAGTTTAACCCTGCGTCGGCCAGGTTTTATGCCCAGGGCTTGTGCTGTTTTGTGGATAATTACTGACATTTGGACCCTGGTGTCAATGAGGAAGTTTACCAGTATTTTTCGGGGTCCAATGGGAATGGCAATGATAGGGTCAGAGTATTCATCAGAGAGCCATTGAATTGCTAATACCTGCCGAGCAGGGTGGCACACTGCCCTCCCCGGGGGTGGAAGATTTTTTTGTTGAGATTCCACCTCATCAATTAGTCCTGGTGCAGAAGGTGCACTTTCCTTGTGGGTTTTGGGTTTTCCAGCTAGGCAATTCTCCCCAGCTGGGTTATTCTTTTTACCCAGAGATTGGACCAACGGTGACCATGGAATTGTTCGCACAGTAGTGCAGATTTCAACAGCGGTCTCAGTTTTAACCAAAGGTTGTAAGGAAATCAATTGAGGCTCGGAATCAGAGGTCCCTTCGACCTCATCGTTATTACTGTCAAACCAAAGATCACCATCCCCAATCTCAGGGTTTGCACCACGCATTAATCTACGAATCTGCTTAACTGGAGCAGAAGGTTGCATTTTATCTAGCAGCCGATTAACCCTTTCCAGCAATTGTTTAAGATGATTATTCTCACTCACGAGTCTGTTATTCTCACTCACACGTTTATTGTTCTCACTCACAAGTTTATCGTTTTCATTCACAAGTTTGTCAACTTGGGTTCTTAGCGTTTTTCCTGTCTCCCTCTCAAAGGCCAATGATGACGTCAATACCTCATTTTCCAATTCTAAAATTGAATATTCCACATTGGAAATTAGTTTGGGAGCAGGGGTTCTCTTAGCTTCTTGCTGAGCGCAAGACCAACAGGCTCCTAACACCACACCAATTACCCTTTTACCTTTTTTTGCTACTAGCCATTGCGCAGCCTGACACTGCTTAATGCGTTCTACCACTTTCTCTTCATCCTTCCAGAATTTTTGACCCCACTCCTTCCCAGCCTGGGAAGGGGCACATTTGTATTTTTGCAGCAGTTTATCCATGGTAATCCTGCCGAGTACGCCAATTTTCTGTTGCGTTAAGAGTTACTTTCGTGTAGGAGTCTGAGGAGTGGCTGAGGTGGGGGGAACCCTCCCGTTGAGTCACGAGGTTCAGACAGGACCCCCTTGCTTTCTAAACTCTTTCTCAGAGAAGAGTCTAGGTGCGGCTAAGTCCAGTCTTAGTCTCAGACTTGGTCAACGGTTATTTTCTAAGGACTGTATATGCAGCCATTCATCAGAGTAAAGGCGACAGCGTTAATTTAAACACGCTGCACCCCCAGTCTAGTCGTGTTGCATGAACTATCACGGGCACACTTAAAGAGTCTGGTTGTGTTCAATAACTACCACGGCTAGATTAATAAAGAGTGCAGTTTATTAGAGCAACAGATACACAGGTTCTTTGGATTACCGGTGATAAATTTACTGTCTGCAAAGCACGTGCAAATACCAAGACTATGAGTGACACTGCTGGCTATAAACGCGTTAAAGATGATAAAGCAACTCTAGAGAGATTTCTAAGTTTCCCAGGGAGGCACTTGGAATAACCAAGTGTTTGACTCTTACCCAAAGGCGTCCCAATGTGGGGGAGGAGAGGCTCAGCCTGTTGACTGATCCCAGAGGTCAGAGTGGTACACGATGGTGTCTTCCCTAACGTTCTCTTTCTCTTAAGCCATTTTATACTATCTTTCACCTTTCAGGTGGAGCTTGAGTGACTCTAGTCATACATCTTTGTTTAGGATTGGTGTAAATTTTTCTCACTTCGCTTTTAAAGGTATAAGCTAGGAAAATTCAAAGCGCAAGCTCAGTGAGGGGTGGTCGCACCTTGGAGGTGGGTAGCTTTTGGGATGGAGGTGTGTTTTGGTATTATAATGATGTTATAATGAGCAAAGTTCATCAAAGGACAGCATTTTGTCAGAAACATGACAGGCTGTTGGCCCAGGATAGCAAATGTGCAGCTTACTGGTCACACACAATACCTTTGAGTTCCCATTTAATTGTGGAGCCTGGCCGCGGTATCTCCACACCGCTCCACCCTCCGGGCAGTACCTCTTAGAGTCAGTACACCAAGTTCCCCTGGCGTCACCGACATCTAAGGTTACAGGCCTAGGGAACTTCCACGGAATGGCCTTGCATGTCAGCTGCATTCCACCCGGGAAGCTTCTTCAATGCTGTGCCTTACCTAAAAGTGTGAATATAAGTTTAATTTCTAAGTCACCTCCAGCAATTATCCCACAGGAGGAGTGAGAAAATGTGAGAAAGACAACCCTGCAGACACCAAGGTCAGTGGAGAAGGAGGGGGAGGAGGTGCTCCAGGTGCTGGAACAGAGATTCCCCTGCAGCCCATGGAGAAGACCATGGTGAAGCAGGTTGTACCCCTGCAGCCCATGGAGGACACCATGCCGGAGCAGGTGGATGTGCCCTCAAGGAAGGAAGCTGCATCCTGTGGAGTGCCCATGCAGGAGCATGCTCCTGGCAGGAACTGCAACCTGTGGGGCGGAGCCCACGCCAAAGCAGGTTTTCTGGCAGGACCTGTGACCCCGCGGGGGACCCATGCTGGAGCAGTCCATTCCTGAAGGACTGCACCCCATGGAAAGGACCCAAGCTGGAGCAGTTCATGAAGAACTGCAGCCCATGGGAAGGACCCACGTTGGAGAAGTTTGTGAAGGACTGTCTCCCGTGGGAGGGACCCCACGCTGGAGCAGGGGAAGAGCGTGAGGAGGATGGAGCGGGAGAGACGAAGCATTATGAACTGACTGTAACCCCCATTCCCTATTCCCCTGCGCTGCTCAGGGTGGGGGAGGAGGTAAAAGAGTTGTGAGTGAAGTTGAGCCTGGGAAGAAGGGAGGGGTGGGGGAAGGTGTTTTTACATTTGTTCTTGTTTCTCACTATCCTACTCTGTTTAACTGGCAGTAAATTAAATTAATTTCCCCAAGTCAAGTCTGTTTTGCCCATGATGGTAATTGGTGAGTGATCTCCCTGTCCTTATCTCGACCCTCGAGCTTTTCGTCTTATTTTCTCCCCCTGTCCTGTTGATGGAGGGGGGTATGATAGAGCAGCTTGGTGGACATCTGGCGGCCAGCCAAGGTCAACCCACCCCACTTACCAGTTACTGTCATGGGCAAAACAGAGTTGACTTAGGGAAGATTCATTTAATTTCTTGCCAATTGTTGTGGTTTAACCCCAGTAGGCAGCTAAGCCCCACACAGCTGCCCCTCAGCAGTGGGATGGGGAAGAGAATCGGAAGGGTAAAAGTGAGAAAACGTGTGGATTGAGATAAAGACAGTTTAATAGGGAAAGCAAAAGCTGTGTGTGCAAGCAAAGCAAAGCAAGGAATTCATTCACTACTTCCCATGGGCAGGCAGGTGTTCAGCCATCTCCAGGAAAGCAGGGCTCCATCATGTGTAACGGTTACTTGGGAAGACAAACGCCATCACTCCGAATGTCCCCCCTTCCTTCTTCTTCCCCAGCTTTATATGCTGAGCATGACATCATATGGTATGGAATATCCCTTTGGTCAGTTGGGGTCAGCTGTCCCAGCTGTGTCCCCTCCCAACTTCTTGTACACCTCCAGCCTCCTCACTCGAGGGGGCAGTGTGAGAAACAGAAGGCCTCGATGCTGTCCAAGCACTGTTCAGCAATAGCTAAAACATGGGTGTGTTATCAATACTGTTTTGGTCACAAATCCAAAACACAGCACCATACAAGCTGCTATGAAGAAAATTAACTCCATACCAGCCAAAACCAGTGCACCAATTAAAATAGATCTGGATGGTGAGAAACAAAGAAAAACTAAAACAGCTTTCCCTCACCCCCCCCGCCTTCTTCTGAGGCACAACTTCCCTCCTTCATTCCAGACTCCTCTTCACTGCACCCCCCCCTCCATCCTGCCACAGTGGCTCGGGGGAATGGGGAGTGGAGGGTTACAGACAGTTCATACCACTTCGTCTCTGCCGCTCCTTCCTCCTCAATCCTTTTCCCTGATCCAGCATTGGTCCTTCCCATGGGCTGCAGTCCTTGAGGATAAGACTGCTCCAGTGTGGGTCCTCCACGGGCTGCAGTTCCTGCCAGGAGCATGCTCCAGCATGGGCTCTCCACAGGATGCAGCTTCCTTCAGAGCATATCCACATCTGCTCTGGCATGGTCCTTTCCACTGGCTGCAGGGGGACAACCTGCTTCACCATGGTCTTTTCCATGGGCTGCAGGGGAATCTCTGCTCCAGCACCTGGAGCACCTCCTCCCCCTCCTTCTTCACTGACCTTAGTGTCTGCAGGGTTGTTTCTCATGCTTTTTTTCTCCTTCCTTTCTCCTCTCTCAAAACTGCTGTGCAGTGTTTTTTTACCCTTTCTTAAATATGTTATCACAGAGGTGCCACCAGCTTCACTGATTGGCTCAGCTTTGGCCAGTGGTGGGTCCATTACAGAACTGGCTGGAACCGATTCTGTCCAGCACAGGGGCAGTCCCTGGTGTCTTCTCACAGAGGCCACCCCTGCAGCCCCCCTGCTACCGAGACCTTGCCACATACAACCAGTATACCTGGTAGAGATAGTTCAGTAGTGAAGGCACACACACGGCGTTCTATAAATTCACAAGCACATGCACATTTGCAGATTCCCCAAGTACCAGTGTCACCGAAATCGGGAATCAAACTCCTTAACACCAATGTAGCATTAAGAAGCAGGCATTCTTTATTACGGCGCCGGATGCACGGGGGATCGTTCCACCTAGCGTGCATACCGCAGGTTACATCAACCAAAACTTATATTGTCCGATTACATACATATGCATCAAATTTCCCGGAATGATCATGCATATTCATTATATTTCCTGGAACTAATTGTCATATTTGCATGGTCATTACTCATGCGTCCTTGAACTCCGAGGGGCTTCCGTGGGGGTCTCTGGTGGTCCTTGGTGGTCGTACAGGTGTGTCCTTTAGTTGACCCCTTCTTCTGGGCATGCGCAATATCACCTTGCTTATGTAACTTGCTCCCCTTCTTCATGGTGCATGGTCCTTAACAATGATTTGGCACCCTTATTCCTATTCTAACACAAACCAATTATTCTAACCACCCTCGACTCTTTGTCAAGATGGGCTGGGGCTGTACTGGGAACATAGCAGCATGTCCGTACTACTCCTCGTCCAATTGTCTTTGGGCATAGTAGCATATCCATAGCCATAGATGTACAAACACAACATTAAAGTATTGTCTACCCTGCTCCTATCTCTATGTTGCTTAGTTACAAAAGAACAAACTAATCACTTTGGGTACATTTGGTTACACCAGCACGGCCCCTCTGTCCGTCTGTGTCACCCGATGCTATGGGGACAGGCAGGTTCTTTTCTTAAGGATCCTTGGTAGAATGAGAATTGGCCACAGGGTTATAGTTATATTTAGAGCTTTATTATTATATAATGGTTTTAGTAATCAGCATAGCTTATCATTACTCAGAATTTCTAGCAATTAGCATAGCTTTCCTATTACCTAAAATTTCATTTACCTAGACTTTTCAGTCACCTGGACCCTCTGCAGATCAGGTCAAATTCTTAATAATCAGCACACAATACAATAATCATAATCTAGACTCTGACTTTTAAAAAGTACACGAGTCATTCACTCCTCGGAGAAAGAAGAACAATGGAGACGGTGTCATGGTACTCTAGCCGACAGTGAGGGTGCTCCCCTTTCCCCTTCTGTCACGGTGCAGGCATCCCCTGTATCACACCAGGAAGCATGAAGGCCTTAGTAGACTGGCTGCTGTTGGATCTCCTTCAAAAGCCTTTTGGATAAGCCGATACATTTATACCTCTAAGTCTGGGAGTTTAGTCTTTACCATTTCCATAAGTTAGTGGATTCTGAAGAGGCTGCCAGACAATCACTATGCAAGAATTTTGTCTGCAGGAGATAGAAAGCTGCAGGTGGCAATGGCTGCATAATGATCTTTATCTCTTCCTGTCCATTGTGTCCTGCCTACCTGTTGCTCTCCCTTTAACCTAATGGTGCTTCTCCCAGCATACATCAGGCCTTAGCATGAGCTGTGTTTTAGCCAAAATCTGAGCAAGAGTTGAGTGAACAGTCGCAAGAAGCATCCCTGCCCACTGGGTTTTGCCATCCAGAATATCTCATGTGCTGTTACGCTTCCCTGTTCCATAATGGGTGTCACCATATCCTGGCAACAATGCTGTACCAGGTGTCAGGAGCAGGGGGTACTGGTCACACCCTGGTAGCACTGCCCAGACCCCAGGCCCTCTTACTTGCTTCATGGGTCCCCTACTCACCGGCTCGTCCAACTTGATGCTTGCTAGCAAACATGCACGCACTCACACACTTGTCCCACAGGCACTCCACATTCTCACGTTCCCCTTGAATACCAGCACAGTCCCTCTGCCTGATACCCCTGCCCAGACCCAGGGCTTCCTACTTGCTGGCTAGTTCAGCTTGAAGTTTGCTAGCAAATACACATGCACACCCCATGCACCACCAGATTTGGAGAAATACAGACACTCAGCCCCCCCAAGCAGCCAGCATCAGACACGTGGACTGCGACCTGCAGTCCTGCTCCAGCCACTGGCGCTGAGCCCCTCACTCGCCTCACTAAGTCTGGTCCCTCCCAGTAGCTGCTTTTTTGGGATACACCTCATTCCTGCCCCAGTGGCTGGTAGCCAAGACCCCCACCCACTCCAGTAGCTGACACCATAGCCCAGGGGCACCTACAGCCCTGGTTTGACTCCTCCAGTAGCTGGCACCAAATCCAATCACACAGGTCTCTCCAGTGGTCCACTTAGTCCTTGCAGCACACATACACATGGGATACAGAGAGAGTTTATGCAGAGAGATAGTTAAGAAAGGATTTAATAAGAAGATAGGACAGACTGCAGTGATCAGGCACAGGGCTCAGTCAGACAAGTATATTGACCGGTGCCCTTTTAGACTTGACCAGTCCTTTTTATACCCTTTTCTGGCTACTCCCATTTTGTTCCTCCCTGCTCCCCCTTCTCCTGCACATTCCCTCATCTGTTTGCATAGTTCCACCGACCTCCCCTCCAACATTCTGGACCCTCAGGTTTGCATCCTTATCAGTTGCAAAGTCCAAGTTTGCCTGTGGTTTCTTGATAGCCCATCCATTAGTGTGACTGACCAGGTTTGTTTCCTGTCTTTGTCTCCATTATGTTTGCCTGTCAGGTTTGTGCTTCTATGTTTTATTTATGGCTTCCCCCTTTTCCTCATTTGACAAGGTCCTTGATCAGTTAATCTTAATGAAATAAATATTCCCACACTCCATATATCCTTACCAATTAGTGTGATTGACCTGGTTTGGTTCTCGTCACTGCCTCCCTTATTGTTTGTTGGTCAGGTTTGTGTCTCTCTATATTTTCTTGTTTACGGCTTCCCCCTTTTTCTTTGAAATATCCCCTTTTGCATTGAAAAGGCCTTTGACCAGATACCCTTAAAGGAACAGACTCTCTTTCCTTCCATATACTGTTACAATACCAGCACTCACACAGATATGAGCAGCACAGACAACCTGATGCTGTTCCTCATCTCCAGTTGATCAAGATACTCAGACTGTTGCCTCGCTGTAAAATAACTCCCGAAACACACAGAGCATGTTTAGAGAGGAGACATTGCTTTATTCTGCGCAGGGTGCAAGGTGGAATATTTCCACAAATTGAGCACACCTGTTGCAATTATTTTTCAGTGTTTATGCATAAAAATTAACACACCATGCCTATCTAATACATAATCATCAGACTAACTAATCATCCTCTTCTTCCATTGGTCCGTATTTTCTCCGCTTCGATTTAAAGTCACAGTATGATTTTAATTCACTGCGCATGCTCACAAGGAGTGGGGGGGTAGTCCTTTCGTCCCCCAATTGGGTCGGTGGTCGCGATCTCCCCCTGCCGCCTTTACCTTTCCCCTAGTTACTGTTATTCCTGTTGTTTTCATGGTTGTTGTGGTGTCCTTTTATCTTTACGGCTCTCCCGGTAAGAGGATGTTCCCGTTATTGGTCTTTGAAGGGTTACAGCTTCGCATTCTTTTAGGACAAACATAGTCTTGTTAGTAAAATATGCAGTGCCCGTACCCTCTTATCTAGCTTAGGCATTATCTATTACCTTGAATATTCTACAATTCTCACAGTCTCGAATGCTAGTTTCTATTTCTAACTGTGATCCCTTCTTAGCTACTAATAACTCTTATACTATTTCTATTTATTCTACAATATATACACATATATACACGGTTCAAGATGACAATTCCCCCCTTTGGAAGTTTCAAATATTTCATTTGAGACTTCCAACATCTCTGGTTAGCATCATGTTTCCGACAAAGACAGTCTTCAGTATTGCCTGTTTCATACAGTTAATGATTATTATGATGATTATTATTGCCATCACTGTAAGAATCAAACCCTGGGCTAAATTGGCTAACCATCCTGTAAGAGACTATCCACTCACACTTTGCAGAATTTTGTTTATCCGATTGTTCTCCGCACTCTCCTGTAACTCTTGGGTTCCCTTTGCTACTCGTCTAATTTGGTCAATCTGTTTATTTAGGTCTTCAGTCACATTAGGAATGTGAACACAACAATGCTCCTTATCAAATTTATGCCTTGTGTACGATCTAAATCCACATAAGCAATGCCCTGATCCCAAGTACAATTCATGGATTGTCCCTTTTAAATCTAAGTTGTAAAGGGCTTTCGTCCTGGTTCTTCATGGTCCACTTTTCCGGTGGAAGTCCTTTCTTAATCCGGGTGTAATGGATCCACGGCTCTACTCCATCCGGCTTGACTGCAGTGTACGTAGTCAGGAGGACTTGAAAGGGTCCTTTCCAATGTTCTTTCAGAGGTTCGTCGCTCCAAGTTCTTAGATAGACCCAGTCTCGCGGCTGAAATTCGTGAACTGCAGTATCCAGACCCAAAGGGGTTCTCAATTGTAGATACCTGTTAAGAGAAGACAAAACCTTCCCTAGAGAAATTACATATTCCTCAAGATATTGTTTCCCTATTAATTCTATAGATCCTGGCTCATGATTAATACTTTGATAAGGTCTCCCATATAATATTTAAAAAGGGATAACCTTTTCTCTGGACCTTGGTGTAATCCTTGCTCTTAACAATGCTAACGGGAGAGCATCTGGCCATTTTAACTGCGCTTCCTGAAAAATTTTATTCAATTGCCTCTCTATTGTTTGATTCATTCTTTCTACTTTTCCACTAGACTGCGGCCTCCACGGTGTGCGTAAATCCCACTTTATTTCTAATATTCTTGCTAATGACTGGAGTGCTTTGGCCACAAAATGGGGTCCTCGATCCGAGGACATTCCAATTGGAATCCTGAAATGAGGGATTATTTATTTCAGTAATATTTTAACTACTTCTTTAGCCTGATTGGTGCAACAGGGAAAGGCTTCTGGCCGTCCAGAGAAAGTATCCACTAATACTAACAAATACCGATACCCATTTTGCCTGGGAAGTTCTGAGAAATCTATTTGCCAATAGTCGCCAGGAGTATTTCCTTTCTTAGTTTTCCCATGTGGAGGTCTGGGTTGAGTTTGAGGATTGTTTCGCTGGCAGATTTCACACTTCTTGTTAATACTCTTGGCTATATTTCCCATCCCTACACTTAAAATGTGGAGTTTGGCATTGTCCATAAGAGCTTCTACCCCCCAATGTGTTCCTCTATGTTCTTTTTCCATAAATTCTCTCATAATGTTTGGAGGTACTACTACTTGATTATCTTCTGTGATCCACCATCCATCTTTGTTCTTCTTTGCATTGATCAATTTGGCTAATTGATCATCTTCTCTGTTATAAATCAGCAGTCCCTTTAAGTCTTCATACTTTTCAGGCCATATCCCCAAAACTTGTTGCTCTGCTGCTCTTTTAACTGCTAAATCTGCCTGTCGATTCCCAATCACTTCAAGGGTATTTCCAAATTGATGAGCCTTACAGTGCATGATTGCCACTTGTTCAGGCAGTTTAATAACCTGCACTAATTTTCTTATTAGTTCTCCATACTTAACTGGTGTTCCTTGTGATGAAAGGAGACCCCTTTCTTTCCAAATTGCTCCATGTGCATGAACTACTCCAAAGACATATTTAGAATCTGTCCATATGTTCACAGTCTTTCCTTCTGCTAGCTCTAAAGCTCTTATTAATGCTATCAACTCCGCCTTCTGGGCAGATGTATTGGCAGGGAGGGCTTTTGCTTCCAGTTCATCTAATTCTTCTCCTCCAATAATAACTGCATATCCGGCTCTTCGGACGCCATTAATCACTTGGCTGCTCCCATCTATAAATAAATTTAACTCTGCTGAGTCCAGGGGGTATATCTTTCAGATCAGTCCTACTCGCATATACCTGTTCGATTGTTTTCAAACAGTCATGTTCCAAGTCAGTTTCCCCAGGCAACGGTAACAGGGTGGCTGGATTCAAGGTGGTTGTTACTTTCAGCTCCACATCATCTTGTTCTAGTAACACAGCCTGATATTTCATCATTCGACTAGGGGATAATCAATGTCCCCCCTTTTGCTCTAGAATGGTTGTCACAGCATGTGGCACCTGTACCATCATTCTTTGTCCCAGAGTTAATTTCCTAGCTTCCTGAATGAGCAGCACAGTCGCAGCGACGGCTCTTAAACAAGAGGGCCATCCTTTGCTTACTTGATCTAGTTGCTTAGAAAAATATCCGACTGGTCTTTTCCAGGATCCAGTCTTTTGGACCAGAACCCCTAGCGCAACATGCTGTCTTTCATTCACAAAAAACTCGAAAGGTTTTTCCAAATTAGGAAGCCCTAGTGCGGGTGCTGACATCAAGGCTTCTTTCAATTTAAAAAAAGCTATTTGGCATTCTGGAGTCCATTCTAGAAGTTCCTCTGTACCTTTCACAGCCTCATAAAGAGGTTTTGCAATCAATCCAAAATTAATAATCCAAAGACGACACCATCCGGCCATCCCTAGGAATGCTCTTAGCTCTTGTTTAGACCCAGGCTCTGGTATTTGACAAATTGCCTCTTTTCTCTCTGGGCCAAGGCTTCTCTGCCCTTTGGTGATGGTGAATCCCAAATAAGTCACTGTCTGTTGTGTAATTTGTGCCTTTTTCTTTGACACTTTATACCCCGCTGCTCCTAAAAAGTTCAAGAGATCAATGGTATACTGTACAGTCTTCTAATGTTTTTGTTCCCAAAAGGATATCATCCACATACTGTAGTAAAGTTATTTCTGGGTTTTCTTTTTGCCAATCCTCCCAATTCCTTTGCTAATTGATTTCCAAAGATTGTTGGACTATTCTTAAATCCTTGCGGAAGAATGGTCCAGCACAGTTGAGCCTTTCGGCCAGTTTTTGGATTTTCCCACTCAAAGGCAAATATCTTTTGACTTTCAAATTCCAAAGGGATGCAAAAGAAAGCACCCTTCAAATCTAATACTGTGAACCACTGATCTGTTTCTTTAATTGCAGTCAATAAAGTATATGGATTTGCTACCACTGGGTGAACATCCTGCACAATTTGATTTACTGCTCTCAAATCTTGAACCAGCCTATATTCGTTTGAATGAGGTTTCTTTACTGGTAAAATTGGAGTATTATACTCCGATTGGCATTCTCGTAGCAGTCCATGAGCCATAAACTTTTCTATTATGGGTTCTAAACCCTTTCTCTCTTCTAGTTTAATAGGATATTGTTTTCGTCTTACCGGTTGTGCTCCAGGTTTCAATGGGATGTTTACCGGTTCAGCAGCGCGCGATCGTCCTGGGATCCCGGAGGCCCATACCAGTGGGGTCACTGCATTCAATATTTCTTCTGGGATTGTCTCAGAGTCTGGAGTCTCTTGTGCTTCTTCCTGCAAAATAAACACTTGCACTTCTAGGGCTTTTTTCTTCCGATATCTGTACCTGTATATTGCTGTTTTCAAAAATAATTTGTGCATTTAGTTTACTGAGTAAACCTCTTCCTAACAAAGGCATCGGGCAATCGGGAATGTATAAAAATTTGTGAGTGATAACTCGATTTCCAATTCCACACTTAATTGGTTGGAAGAAGGGCCTTACCTCCCTTTTCCCTGTGGCTCCAATGACAGCTAAATTTTGTTTACTCAATTTACCTTTACAAGTATTTAACACTGAACATGTCACTCCTGTATCTATTAGAAAATCTATCTTATCATTCCCCAACTTCAAAGTAACTAGGGGTTCTGTTGGGGAAACTTCCGATTCATCCCCTGGTCCCTGTCAATCTGAATACAGGGTAAGCAGCTCTTCCACCCTGGGATCTTCTTGTTTTCTTGGAAAATTCCTCTGAAATCGATTCTGAGGGCAATCCCTCTTCCAATGCCCTTTTTGTCTGCACAAAGCACACTGATCCTTACTCAAGGGTTTACCCTCCCCAGGTCTAAAGAAGGGGGTCATACTTCCTTGATTTAACCTATACCCATCATTTTGCCTTCTACTATTTCGATTGCCTTCCGCTATTGCTGCAGCCAGCAGTTGAGCCTTGCAACTCTCTCTTTTAACTTGCTCCTTTTTCTGTCGCTTCTTTTCTTCCTCATCCCTGTTATTATACACTTTCCACGCCACCTCTAATAACCTATTCATAGATCTTGCATCCTCTCCTTCTGTCTTTTGCAATTTTCTCCTAATATCAGGATTTGACTGCCCCACAAACAAAGTCACAAATATTAGTGCATCGGCCTCTCTCTCCGGATCCAAATCAGTCCATTTCTTAGCCACTTCACATAATCATTCAAAGAAGGCTGATGGAGTTTCATCTTTCCCTTGTACCACCTGATATAATTTAGACAAATTTTTCAGTTTCGGAATCGCATTCCTTACACCAAACAGTATTAACCTCTGATATTCAGTTAACAATAATCTTTGTGCCTGATTGTTTGGATCCCAGTTCGGATTGTTGGAGGGAAAATGATCCTCCAGTCTCCCTGCCTGTGCATCCTGGGCATGAACCCTCTCTGCTTCTTCCCTAGCCTTAACCACAACAGTCCTCCGTTCCTCATATGACAACAATGTCTTTAACACCACCTGTATATCTCTTTCCAAGCCCTTAAGTCCGCTACCGAGAAAGGAGTTTTAACCCACACCGGCTCTCCTGCTGGACCTACTGCCTGCCTTAAGGGTGCTTGCAGCACTGCCGCCCCCCCTCTCCTAGCTCTTCCTGCTATCAGACTGAAATTCTCCCCTTCAATTTCAGCATCACTGTTAGCATCACCTTCTCTGGCTTCCCCATTTCCACCCTGGTCATTACCTCCCCATATATTTCTTCTCTTCTACAAAACAGCATTAACTGTAACATAGTATTATATTTCAAAGTTCCATTAATTACAATATTCTATTAACTTTTTCGTGATAACGGGTGACCTCCAAACTTATTCCAATGTTTTAAAATACAACCCAATGGGGAAGCTTTAAGTATTTCCCCTTCTGTGGAAGATGTCACGTTTCCCATTTGTAATATTGTACAACAATATTCTTTAAAATCACCAACAATAAATGATTACCAATACAAATGAACCAGACCAAGCTAAAATTCTACCTGCTCCGGTCGTCACTGTAGTAGCGCAGGAGAGACCAATATACCAATGCAGCAGCTGCAATTAACCAAAACCAATTCAGACCAGTATCAGTAACCAGCAAAATTTCAAAGTAACAATGTCTCTATCCCGGTATCAATCGGCCACTCACCACCCACCAGGGAATCGCGAGAGGAGCCCCCGGACAAAGTCCTCTGGTGCGTGCTGGAGTCTGGTTCGCGATCCTCCGGCAGTAGCAAGTGTCGATCGAAGTCCGGTCTCGAATTTCAGAGTCCCATCTGGGTCACCAAAACTGTTGCCTCGCTGTAAAATAACTCCCGAAACACACAGAGCATGTTTAGAGAGGAGACATTGCTTTATTCTGCGCAGGGTGCAAGGTGGAATATTTCCACAAATCGAGCACACCTGTTGCAATTATTTTTCAGTGTTTATGCATAAAAATTAACACACCGTGCCTATCTAATACATAATCATCAGACTAACTAATCATCCTCTTCTTCCATTGGTCCGTATTTTCTCCGCTTCGATTTAAAGTCACAGTATGATTTTAATTCACTGCGCATGCTCACAAGGAGTGGGGGGGTAGTCCTTTCGTCCCCCAATTGGGTCGGTGGTCGCGATCTCCCCCTGCCGCCTTTACCTTTCCCCTAGTTACTGTTATTCCTGTTGTTTTCATGGTTGTTGTGGTGTCCTTTTATCTTTACGGCTCTCCCGGTAAGAGGATGTTCCCGTTATTGGTCTTTGAAGGGTTACAGCTTCGCATTCTTTTAGGACAAACATAGTCTTGTTAGTAAAATATGCAGTGCCCGTACCCTCTTATCTAGCTTAGGCATTATCTATTACCTTGAATATTCTACAATTCTCACAGTCTCGAATGCTAGTTTCTATTTCTAACTGTGATCCCTTCTTAACTACTACTAACTCCTATACTATTTCTATTTTTTTCTACAATATATACACATATATACACCATTCAAGATGACAAGTCCATCCAGCAGCTGGCCCCTAGACCCCTGGCAAAGTTGAAAAACTTAAATTATACCCCTACATATTTTAAAATGTAGTTAAATAAGTTGCTGTAGAATTCTAGCAATGACAAATGTCATTACTTAAGTATCCTTCCTGCATTTCCACATCAGAATGAAAAATAGTCCTAGATTTCATGGGGTTGTCTAGTGCCATAATAGTGTAACAATGGATCTTGGTCCCCATGTCTTCTATCAACAGCTTACTTCCAGGCTGTAGTTATATAAATTACAGGTAATAGACTCAGAATGAGCTTTGATGGTTTTTTAAAAGTGATAGCAATGTTACACAGACAGAGAATATGAGTTTCTCCTCTAATTTCAAATTTTACCTTGCAGTTTCCTTGACAATAAAAAAATCCTTAGAAGCGTAATTTGTGTGTTTGCTACAACCATGGGAATCCTCCAGTTTTTTAATAGCATTAACCATGTCTTTTGTGTTTTGTGGGTTTTTGTTGGGTTTTTTTTTGCTTACTGCTTGTCAGACACTTAGCCTTCAGTTTATTTTTCTTCTCTGGGGAGTCGTGTCTGTGACTTGTTTGGCATCTCTGCTTCAGTCTGATAGTCTGATTGCTGGTTTCCCATTAGCTTTCTTGTGCAAGTAACATATCAAGAAATGTCTTCTGTTGCATTACCATTTACTCATTCCTGCTGTACTCTTTTTAGAAATCCATTGATTTAATTGATATTACCCTAGTTAAAATTCCAATCGAGACCATACAGGCTTCAGTGAAAATCTGAGTATCTTAAAACATTGCATAAACAACTGTTTCCTCATAGGTGGCTCTACATTTTGTGGTATTGCATCGCTGTGTTTGATGGGTAAACTGGAGGAAGTTTTTTCAGAAAAAGAACTGAACAGGATAAGAAGGTGGTGTATAATGAGACAACAGAATGGCTACCATGGACGACCCAACAAACCTGTAGACACCTGCTATTCCTTTTGGGTGGGAGCAACTTTGAAGGTAGTGTACAGAAAACCTACAGGATAGTTATTGACTTGATTTCTTTAACCATCTTGTTTTACTTGGAAGAATTACATATTTGGTGCAAGTACAAGAATATGCAAAGATCACTATAAAAGTTTTTAATCTTGAAAAAATGCAGGATAAGAAGGTTTAACAGATTAGTGCTATATTGTACTACTTAACTATGTAAATATTTAAAATATACTCAAGTTTAGTATATTACTGTAACATTCTAACTTCTTTTCAGCTCTTGAACATATTCCAATATACAAATTTTGAGAGAAACCGAAATTACATCCTGTCAACTCAAGATCGTCTTGTTGGTGGATTTGCCAAGTGGCCAGATAGCCATCCAGGTAAATTTACTTCTCAAAATTATGGTGTCTTTTAAGCTACAAATATATTCCAGCAGTCAAACATTTGAGAGGTGTAAGAAAGGTTTTTTTTCCCCAGTCTCCTTCAAATAATGGAAAAAAATAAACCTTAAAATATGAGATTTTCATGATTTAGAGGGAAAGGTATATAGTTTTTCCTTGTTCAGCATCAGAGCAAGTGAGCTGCTGTCATTTAGACTATCACCAAAACAGTATCACTGTCTATTTAGAGCTGGACAAGCTTTTCCATATGTGTTTAACCATTCTAATTAAAAATCATACTGTGCAGTGGGTATCTTTGTAAAGGGTCTGAGTAAAATATTTAAGAATGTTTATTTCCTTAAGAAATGAATCCTTTGAGCTTATTCAGAAATCTTTGATGTATTTAAAAATACTCAACTCAAAGTTTAGATAGTTACATATTATGATTTACAGATTGTAATTACACATAGAAATTATACATAGTATATCTGAAATAATTATTAGTTGCATTTTGGAAGTGGAAACTGATAATTTGAAAAGACGCTAGAATTCAAAGGAGATACTGTAAAGATATGAAAACAAACTTTGTGTCAGTAGTAATGTTCAGTGACATTTTGTACAGAGAAGATAAACAGTCCATAAACTGACCAAACAAGATAAAAACATAGTTATAATAAAGGAGGAGACTGTTCAGAATCTGCACAGAGATATTTCAGCATGGCATCATTTAATTTTGAAGAGCAGTTGACAGTTTGTCAGAGTGGACCCACACTGATAATATAGTGCTCATGACATGCTTCCCCCCAAAAAAACAGTTTAGGATTCCTGACAACTAGCTATATTTGGTGTACATTATGTAGACCAATCAGTATCACTTCTCTGTTTATCTTGATGAACTGTTTACTTAGGAGGTTAGGAAGAAAAACAGTATGTTTAAAACCCCAATCATGTAAAAAGTTCCTCAACCTGTCTTTTAAGATAGTTTGAGATAAGATTTGAGGAAGGCAAGACTACTAATAAAGCTGTTTGCTTTGATTTGTATCGTGTTCCTGCCCGTACACTACTGTTTCCTATAAAGCAAGCTTTTCCTGTCTCTTAAACTTTCTTTTGAGAGGAAGCTACTTTTTAACGTGAATGCTCTAGCTGGCCACAGAAATGGAACAAGAAGATTGAACTAGAGTACTAAGGATTAACTAGATTGTTGCTTTATGAACGTACAGAAGTTTTGCTGGTATGCCAGATTTTTTCTAGCTCTGACAATTTATAGAATACGTCTTATAAGATTGCATATCTTCTGGGAAAAACTTGTTTCATGTTTCCTTTGGTACTGTTGAATTTTAATGGTGTAGGATTTTTACAGAAAAAACAAATCAGTTTATACTTTTGTGATAGGTGGGTTTATTGCAGCATTCTTTCCTCAGGCAGATGGTGACATAAGTCTGTGTTCATGTTTTGAAGAAAAATAGTAAAAAAGTTAATGCAGTTCTAATCTGAAGAATGACTGTAAATGCAGCATCATTTTTTTTAATGGATCTGTAGTTTCAATGCCATATATACACAGCTGAGCTTCCTACAAGATCAGTCTACTATCTGAAAGCCAAGCTGTCTTTTTGAACACAGTAAAGATTTCCCACTTTATTAATGTGAAGTGTCTGCAGCTCCATTGTTTTCAGAAGCCTACTGATGGCTAAATGTACACAGTCCTCTTGACTTCCATGTCAAAATGTCAAGATGAGACTGGTATGGGTCATCTCACAAATGAGTTAATAGTTCTGTTGAGGTCGAATAAGGACAGAAGTGATTCGTTCTCCTTGAAGCATTTAGCTTTTGTAAAGCTGAGAATAGTGGTCTCAGTTTGGTTTTGTTGCAAAACTCAGATGTGACAGAATATGCCAGGGAAAGGTTGCAAAATAAGCATATGCAATTTTTTCATAGGTGCTTTCTAAAATAGATTCAGAATTTGAACTTCTGTATCTCCTACTTTATGCAAAAAGCTCTGTTTAAATATTACATGGACTACCAAAATTGCAAGTAACTTTTCACAGCTGATTATTCAGGAAAATATTATTTTGTAGTCCTGATGTTCCCATGCTAACAGATGTTAATACTTTGTTGGTTTTAGAGGTAGCAGTGTTTATTGATTTAAAATAGTAAGTGTTTGGACCAGTGTGCTTGTTGAGCAGTGATCTTACAAAACTATTTCTTGCTTTTGAAAATCAATCTGAAAAGTCAGAAGTCTTTTAAATGCTAGTAATCCTCTGAAATCATGAGCGTACCAAAGTGAATCACGAAAAGACTATTCTTTAGTTTTTAGTAGTCTCTACAGGTAAGTATCTACATAGGGTTCTCAAATGCAGGAAAGGCTATCAGAAGTTTCCTGAAAAAAAGCAGTTAGATCTGCTATCTTATGTTAATGCTACTTATTACAAATATTAAAACCCCAAACATTAGGGTTCTACAGAGCTGGGGATTTTGTTAGAACACATACCTAAGTCATTCATTTTTTTCTAGATTTGAGCATAAATCATTATAAGATTTAAATAAATTTAAATAAATTTATTTTAAACTACTAGATGTAGTGCTGATGCATCTCACTTGATATCTTTAAATGATATACAATACAAAAGAATTTGAAATGTGTGAATTACAGGTGATGCAAAAGAAAGATTAAAAGATCTAACATGATAAAAAGAGAAGGAGAGGATGAAAATGAGTGTGCACATTTACTAAATGTAAAACACTGAAGTGAGATTTGTACTAGTAGAAGTATAAATCCACCTTGTATTTTTGTTTGTTTTTAAGACAGCTGCTCAGTAGTTGTGAGATTGTGTACTGCCATGTATTTGTGAGTTGCTCGTGAAACAAAACATTTGGACCTATGTTTTTCAGCCTTGAAAAGCTTTGTATTTTTTATAGCTTTAAAGAGAGGAGTACACAGGCTGCATAGGTATGTTATGCCTACAATGGAGTTGTATATTAAGTTGATATGGATTTGCACAAGTGTAGAACTTCGTGGTTAAACTCACCAAATATCCCTATATAGGTAATTAGGTTTGTATATGGATTTTAGTGAGTATCAATGAAGCTTTCCACAGGAGTTAATATACTGTATTTCCTGAAGTTGAGCTTTCCTTGCCTGACATACTTTCTGCAAGATCAATAGGGACTATATCTACTGAATGTGCTTTTGTCTGCATGTTAATGCTGATAAGCAGAAGCCATCTTTCAGAGAAAGTATCTGGCTAGCGAGACTCTAGCCATATAACTTCTTATAATATCATTTTAGTCAGACATGAAATTAGTGATACCTCCAAAAGATTACCAATTGTTGAGAATTTGGAAGGGACACATTAAGGTCACATCCTCTTTCCATCTTTAGACTGTGATTTCTTGGGCGGATAATCCAACCTAATGGATTATTGTTGCCCAGAGGGGGCAGGCTCACTCCTCTTCCTCCCAGCTTCCTTAAGTACAGCTGCATGTCCTTTCCCCTTTTTGCACTAGAATTGGTGTATATTGAACATTTCTGCAAACCAGTTTAATTCGCTAAAATGTCAGAAAGCTGTCCAATTTTTCCTGCTTGGATTAGTTTTCTTCCATGTTTTCTGAATTACTTTAAGTCATGGAGGGTGTTGAGCAAGCTCTAGTGCTGGTATAAGATAGGCAGCAGGAGAGCTGTGGGATGGGGAAATAAGAGCATCTCATCTCTGCTGATCAAGCTACTTCATGAATTCATATCCTTAGGGTATTTTCTCTGGAAGGGGGGAGATTAGGGAAAGTAATGATTTTTTTCATACTTCTAAATCTTGCTGTTTGGCTACTGGTGCTAATTTTGGTGTTTCAATAGTCAGCTGTCCACTAAGTAGCCAGCTATCCACCTGACCTTTCATTTGCAAAAAAAATTCCTTCACATTGCTGGGGGGAAGATTTACTCTGCTGAGGGAAATGTATTTACAGCTCCTCAAATGATTTTGCTGTTCAGCATGAGAATTCAGAAGATATTAAGTAGTGGGCAGGAACTGTTATAAAATAAAGAAGACTCTAGTCTTAGAGATTGCACACCATCATTTCATGCTGGAGGGTTTGGGCAGAAATTCTTTTCTTGTTTCAAATACTAAGTCTAAAATGTAACATCTGTTTGTTTTCCTTGGTTGTAATTATTCGGGGGTTTTGGAATCCAGGAACAGTTGGCTGTTACAGCCTGACAGAAACATAATTTTCTTTTTCATTTTCCATCCTGCTTTCAGATGCTTTACATGCCTACTTTGGGATTTGTGGCTTGTCGTTAATTGGAGAAACTGGTATTTGCAAAGTTCATCCTGCCCTGAATATAAGCACAAGAACCTCGGAGCACCTTCACCACCTCCATCAGATCTGGAAAACAAGGACTCTAAACAGTGTTCAGATGACACACACATCTCTACATGAATGATTTAGACTTGATTTTAGTTCTGATAGCATAATTGTAGCTCAAGGTTAAAAGCCATGTATAACCAGTGTGCTCTTTTAAGTGTTGAAGTCATACAATCAGATCTGTGTTGCTGGCATCATTTTGATAGGTAATTGCCTCCAGACAGTTATTCTGCACTGGGGGAAAAGGAAATATTTTGGATATATAGAAGTTTGTCACCACAGATGGTAAATAGATCTTCAAATGGCTTTACTTCTAAGAAATACCTTAAGGCAATTTAATTTATTTTTTATTTTTTATTTTTAAAATTTGTGCATACCATGTCAAAATATATGATGGGAAAGTATTTTCAAAATCTGTTTACATATCATACAGTATAGCACAGAACCTTGAAGTTCTTTATGACCTTAATGTTTGGCATATTTTTGGGTAAAGAATCTTCCATATGAAGTCTCAGTTAAAAGTTACCTTTTATCATCTACTTTCAGATTCCATAAACTTTGTTTGTTTTTTTAAAGTGGATACAAATAAAATTATTTTATTCAATATACTAGACTTTTAAAGTTGTGTGGCCTTACTAAATGGATTTCATAATTCTACTGAGTAGCTTCTACACAGATGCAGTGAATCATTAGCCAGACACAGTGTTTTGGACTGAAATATTCTCTTCATGGGATATTAATGAGGGTGCAGTGTATTGATGTATAGCATTAAGAGATATTCAGCACAGAATAGCTGTGTGTGAAAGAAGCATTAGAACCTGTTTCTGAAGTCAACCCTTTGCAATACATTAAAATTATACAACTGTACTTTGATTTTTTTGGATGTTTTTCTCTTTTAGTGTGAAATAATTCTGAGTTTCTTAATGCTTCTGTGTAAAGAATGAAACATTGGGCTTTAAGATAAGTTGGTAGTGGTTTACTCAGAGAGAGATGATGAACATTCTCTGCTTATTTAGTAATTTAGTAGTAGTGCCTTACTTTGTGTGCTTGAAATGCTGCTGTGGTGGGTTGACCTTGGCTGACCACCAGGTGCCCACCAAGCCGCTCTCTCACTCCCCCTCCTCAGCAGGATGGGGGAGAAAATAAGATGAAAAACTTGTGGTCGAGATAAAGGCAGTTTAATGAAAAAGAAGCAAAGGCCACACACAGAAGCAAAGCAAGAAAAAGGAGATTTATTCTCTACTTGCCATCAGCAGGCAATGTTCTGAAAATGTTCCTGGGAAGTAGGGCCTCAGTATGTGTAGCAGCTGCTTTGGAACACAAATGCCTTAACCACGAATGCCTCCCCTCCTCCTCCTTTCTCTTAGCTTTTATTGCTGAGCACAACATCATATGGTATGGAATATCCCTTTGGTCAGTTCGGGTCAGCTGTCCCGGCTATGTCCCCTCCCAACCTCTTGCCCGCCCCCATCCTACTTGCCTTTGGGGGTGGGGTGTGTGTGTGTGGTATTGGAGAGACAGCCTTGATGCTGTGGGAGCACTGCTCAGCAATAGCCAAAACACTGGTGTGATATCAACACCATTCTAGCTACCAATACAAAGCATAGCACTGTGAGGGCTCCTATGGGGAAAGTTAACTCCATCCCAGCCAGACCCAATACAATCTCCACCCCTTATTCCATACCATTTGTGTCATGCTCAGGTCCCACATAATGTGATACATTTATATATCTTCTAACCATCCCATTGTATCTATTTGTCATTCCTGAAATCCCCTCTTACCAATACTTACAACTTATACTACATACTTAAACCATCTTTATACCCAACATATACATTTATACATTCTCATTAACTACTATCCCCTGTCCCTTAACAAATAGGTAGATCTTATTTCCCCATTCTGTGGGCCTCTGCCACTCCCCAAAATGTCCATAAGAACAGGCTATGACTTGAGCGCCATCTTTCAAGGTGATCGCTCAGGACAGGAGAAGCAGCATGTTTGATTGCTGGGCACCAACACCAGCTTGGTTTGGGTCATTGCTGCACTCGCCTGGTTCTTTGCGAAGCTCACGCTTTGTCAGTTCAGGTAGTTCCTGCTACGTTACTTCCTACAACATACAACTCTCATCACAGATTATTTTTCCCCCAAGGTTAAATCTCCTTGAGGCACACACTGGATCTCCCCATCCTTCCACATTACCCACCAAGTACACCCACATCCTTGAGCGAAGACAGTCCCACGAATGGGTTTGCCTTTTCCCAAGGGAGGAGCAATCCACAATGCCTTCCCCAGCCACTTCCCTATGTGCACGACAGGGACCTTATCTCCTCCCACAGTATGTAGGGGTTTTGTTTGAGCAGGACCAAGACGGTTAGCAGATCCTCTGGTGTTAACCAGCCAAGTGGCTTCTGCTGAATTTATCCCAGTGCTTCCATGCCCCATTGCCCAATGCTCTCAACATAGTCTTTAACAGTCCATTATATCTCTCAATCTTTCCAGAGGCTTGTGGGTGATAGGGGATGTGATACATTCAATCAATGCCATGCTTCTTGGCCGAGGAGTTTATGATGTTATTTCAGAAATGAGTCCTATTGTCTGATTCAATTCTTTCTGGGGTACCATGTCACCATAAAACTTGCCTTTCAAGTCCCAAGATGGTGTTTTGGGCAGTGGCATGGTTTATACGGTATGCTTCTAGCCAACCGGTAGTTGCTTCCAACTCACCGGCAGGTGAGTATGTAGCACTTGCCTTGGCGTGTTCATGGCGGTGGTCCAATATAGTCAATTTGCCAGACCTCACCATACTGAAAACCCAGCCACCGCACTCTACTCCATGGAGACTTTACTTGTGTGGCTCACTTGATTGTGGCACGTTTCACATTCATGAGTGACCTGTGTGATGGCCTCCATGGTCAGGTCCACCCTTCGACCACGACACCATCTGCATGTTGCATCTCTCCCTAGATGTCCCGATGTTTCATGGGCCCACCTGTAGTCAATCAGGAGCTGGTGGAAGGCCAGGACTTATGTAAAATTAATAAGGGGGATTCAGACTGGAATGTGAAACGTCTAATCAACATTATTGTCCTTGGGAGTGAAACACATCCTGAAGAAGTATGCAAGCCAAGTAAGATGTTTTGGGAACAATCTGAAACAACTAGCAGAAGTGTGATAAGAAGCACCCTCACGTGAACTATCCTCATTATAATACTTAAAGTCACACCCCTCGAGCTGGAGACCCCGGCCCAAGCAGAGACCCCTCACCTTTGAGCGTGCGCAGAATATTAAAGTAGCACTGTAGCTTTAAGAGTAAGACAAGAAAATGTAGACCAATAGAAAACTGCTTTGCATAATTACTTATGCATATGTATAAATAGACCGTATAAATACTGCACCTGTATGAATGAGCGGTGTGCTAGCTTTGTGGAGCTACCACCTAGCACCCGGTCTTGCGCAAAACTTGAAATAAACTGATATCTTGGCTCTGTGTGCGTATTGGGTGTTGCACACCGGGTAACAAACTCCATTTGTGAGGCAACATTTTGGCGACCCAGATGGGACTGCCATAAGGCCTTGCCTGGATCGTCTTGCTGTCCTGATGGGAAGTGGCGGTCCGAACGGATTCCGGCGTGCACCGACCTGTTGTTCGGGGACTCCTTTCGGCCTCCCTTCTGCGGTCAGGCCGTAAGCGACACAACGGTGCAACACGAATTTAACGAGATATCTTCAGGGGACTGCAGAGAAGGAAATCTCGGTGAGTGGGAAATCTGGTTCTGTTTTTGTTCTGGGCTCTGCATAAGACGCATCAGGAAAGATACGCGGCAGTAGCATCTGGTTTATGTTTTTTTGGTACTGATCTGTTTAACGAAGGGAGACGTCCCTCGTTCTGGTTTCTGTTTCAGTATCAGTTTCTGTTTTGAAATTGCTCTGCGTAAGACGCCCATAAAGGACCGCAGCAGGAGCTTATTTAGACTTCTGTATGTAGACGCTTGAAAGGAATATCGGAATATCCTTCGGTTGCTGAGTACATGAAGTCCTGGTTAACAAAGTTTTTCCTAGGAAATAATATGGGTTTAAATCCCTCTACCGAGATACCTTCCTGCACTCCTTTAGGATGCATCCTGAAGAATTGGCAGAAATTTGGAGGGGATCCCTAACTAAAGAAAAATTCTGTAAATATTGTAAGCAGTGGTGGCCAATGTACAAATTAGGTGATGATGGAAAATGGCCTGAAAATGGAACTCTAAACTATAATACTGTGTTGCAATTGATGCTTTTCTGTAGAAGGATGGATAAATGGGATGAAGTACCGTATGTTGATTTGTTCTTTGCATTACGGAATAATCATGAAATCAGAAAGAAATGTAAACTGTTGAATAGTGATCCTGATGGTATATATGTTTTGGCGGAAAACGGGTTAGAAAAGAGACAGAGATGTTGTTCTGCATGTGATATCGGAAAAGGATGTATCCAGGGTAATGAGGAGCCAGAGGATGTTCAATTATTAGTGCCAAGAACTAAGCAGGAGGAGTTAAATAATGAAATTGAGTCTGATGGAATAGGGGAACAGTCCACTCAGAGGGACTCTTCACCAATCTCCAGAAGGACTCGGGCTCGTGCACCTGTAATACAAGCACCACTCCGACAAGCAATTGGAGTGGAAGGCTTACCGGTGTTTGTGCATGTACCATTCACTACTTTAGACCTTTTGAATTGGAAGCAATCAGTTGGATCCTATCGGGAAAACCCGGACAAAATGTATCAATTAGGGGATGCAATTATAAGCAATCATAACCCTACGTGAGGAGACATGCAGACACTGTTAAGCACTCTTTTTACTCCAGAAGAAAGGCGATTGGTAATGGAAAAAGCCAAACAGAAAAATCAGAGGTGGAATGCCAATGATGATCCTGCTAGGTTCATGCCTAAAAGTGATCCTGAATGGGATCCCAATACCAGTGTCGGAAGGGCTATGATTAAACAATATCAACAATTAATTTTATATGGGATACGAAATGGGGTCCCGAAAGCTAAAAACTTAGCAAAATTGTATGATACAATGAGACCCCCTCACCATTTTATGAAAGATTATGTGAAACAGCCAGGAAGTGGACTGACTTGAATCCAGAGGAAGAGAGTAATCAGAAAATGTTTAATATGCTGTTTATTGGACAATCTGCCCTGGACATAAGGAAAAAGCTACAAAAGGTGGATGGGGCAGGAGGAATGTCTATATCCCAACTGACAGAAATAGCTTATAAGGTGTATAATAATCGAGATGAAGCAGAGAAAAGGGAGAGACAAAAAGAAAAACTAAAGGACAGGAAGCTGCAGGCTACATTACTAGCTGCAGCAATTGCAGGGAATTCGACAAAAGGCAGAGGAAGGGGTCGAGGATACTATCAAAAAAGTGATAGAGGCAGAGGTAGGAGCCAGGGTAGAAACCCTGGGTCTATCCCTGTTGCAAGTCATCAGTTAGGACCAAATCAGTGTGCATACTGTAGGGAAGATGGACATTGGACAAATGACTGCCCGAAGAGGAAACCGATTATCCAAGGGGGGGGATCTACATGGGGGGCTGATCTAATTATGTTGGGAACTTCAGACTCAGATTGACAGGGACCGGGGGAGAACATTGAAGTTTCCCCAGCCAATGCCCTGGTTCCAGTTAAGCTGGGGAATGAAGTTATAGATTTTTTGATAGATACGGGGGCCACCCATTCTGTAGTGACTAGTTGTAAGGGACCGTTAAGTAATGTATATATGCCTATTGTTGGGGTAACGGGAAAGCAAACTTTGAAACCATTTCTGAAACCAATGGAATGTAAGATTGGAAGTAAAGTGGTATCTCATTATTTTATATGCCAGAGTGCCCCATTCCTCTCCTAGGGCGAGATTTACTTTGCAAATTAAGAGCACAAATAACCTTTTCGATAAATCAATACAGTTACCAAAAGAAACCGCCTGGAAAGCACAGTTTTGTTTATTGACTGCAAAGCAACAGGAAAATGTCGACATCCCAGAGGAAATCCTAGATGCCATGCTACCTACAGTATGGGCAACCAAGAAACCGGGAAGGGCAAAAAATGCTGTACTGGTAAAAATCGAATTGAAGTCCAGAGCACGACCGGTAAGAAAAAGACAATATCCTATTAAGTTAGAATCCAGAACAGGTTTGGAACCATTGATAAACGACTTTATTCAGTATGGATTATTAAGAGGATGCCAATCTGAATATAATACTCCAATTTTGCCGGTTAGGAAGCCCCGAACACAGGAGTATCGGTGGGTACAGGATCTAAGAGAAATTAACTGGATTACAGTGGATGTGCATCTGGTAGTTCCAAATCCGTACACTCTGTTATCATCAATACCTGAGAATAATGTTTATTTTACAGTACTGGATTTGAAGGATGCTTTCTTTTGTATACCTCTGGAAGAAGAAAGCCAGATATTGTTTGCGTTTGAATGGGAAAGTCCAACCACCGGAAGGAAAGCCCAACTCTGCTGAACCGTGCTACCCCAGGGATTTAAGAACAGCCCTACCCTGCTCGGTAATGTACTAGCTAAAGAACTGGAAGAATGGCAAGGTGAGCATCCTTCTGTTACTTTGCTACAGTATGTAGATGATATATTAATAGGGACCCCCTCAGAACAAGAATGCAAAGGGGCCACTATTGATCTGCTAAATTTCCTGGGACTGGCTGGATACAGGGTATCACGAAAGAAAGCCCAAATTGTACAAACAACTGTGGAATACCTGGGTTCTGAAGTTTCACAGGGCGAAAGAAAATTGGGACTGGAGCGGAAGGAAGCTATATGCCAAATAGCTCCTCCTCGATCAAAGAAAGGATTCCTAGGAATGGCTGGGTGGTGTTGCCTTTGGATACCAAATTTTAGTTTAATTGCTAAACCACTGTATGCTGCTATCAGGGGTCCTGAAGAAATATTAGAATGGACCCCCGAATGCCAGAAAAGCTTTGATACCATAAAAACTGAACTGATGCGAGCCCCAGCGTTAAGGCTGCCGAATCTAAGCAAACCTTTCATCTTATATGTCCATGAGAGACAGCATGTAGCTCTGGGAGTGTTGACCCAGACACTGGGAGACTGGAAAAGACCTGTAGCTTACTTCTCTAAACAATTAGATGAAGTAAGGATGGCCAGCGTGCCTTAGAGCAGTGGCGGCAACGGTCCTATTGATTGCCGAAGCCCGAAAACTAACCTTGGGACAACCTGTTACCGTCTTTGTACCTCATGCCGTTCAAACAGTGTTAGAACAACACGGCCATCGTTGGTTGTCTCCGAGCAGATTAATCCAATACCAAGCATCTTTGGTTGAACAAGGTGATGTCACTTTAAAGGTGACTTCAACCTTGAATCCTGCTACTTTACTCCCTGTCAATGAAAATCATGAACTAGAGCACGACTGTCTACAAGTCATAGAACAAGTGTATTCCAGCCAACCAGATTTGAAGGACGTACCCCTGGAAGACCCGGATTGGGAGTTATTCACTGATGGCAGCAGCTTTGTGGATGATGGGAAATGAAAAGCTGGATATGCTGTGGTAACGTTGCATAGGGAAATAGAAGCAAAACCGCTACCTGCCAATACATCAGCACAGAAGGCTGAGATCGTTGCACTAACCAGAGCGCTGGAATTGTCTGAAAACATGAGAGTAAACATATATACGGACTCAAAATACACCTTTGGAGTGATACACGCCCATGGAGCTGTATGGAAGGAAAGAGGACTGCTATCCTCCCAAGGAATTCCAATCAAACATGGAGAGGCAATCCTAAAATTACTGTAGGCTGTTCTCAAGCCAAAGGAGGTGTCAGTAATACACTGTAAAGCCCATCAGAAGGGACAAACAGATATCATTAGTGGAAATCAAAAAGCTGACAAGACAGCATAAAGGGCAGCTTTGACAGACTCTAAGGTGGGGGCTTTAATTCCGACTGGAAGAATTTTACTGGATACTCCAATATATCCGGAAAAGACAATCAATTAGCAAAACTTTTAAACTGTGCCAAAACCCAGGATGGATGGTGGACGACTGATACTGGACAAATAATAGTCACTGCCCCACTAATGAGGGAATTAATAAAAAGGACTCATCAAGAAACCCCTATGGGAGCAGATGCAGGACTAGCAGACATCAGATGATATGCCATAGCACCAAGAATGCAAAAACTGGCTAATGCTATTGTAAAGCAGTGCTCGATATGCTCCAAGAGCAATCCAAAGATACAGAAAAGACCTCCTCCGGGACAGGTTAAAAGGGGACAAACTCCAGGGGAGTACTGGCAAATAGATTTCTCTGAGTTACAGAGGTGTAATCACTTTAAATACTTATTGGTATTGGTAGATACCTTTTCTGGATGGCCAGAAGCTTTCCCATGCCGAACCAACAAAGCTAGAGAGGTAGTTAGAGTACTGTTAAAAGAAATAATCCCTAGATTCGGTATCCCTGAAGGAATAGCCTCAGATAATGGGCCCAATTTTATTGCTACAATCGTACAAGAGGTTGCCAAGTTTCTACAATTTGATTGGAATCTACATACCCCTTGGAGACCGCAATCCAGCGGGAAAGTAGAGCGGATGAACCAAACTTTAAAGAGACAAATTTCAAAATTATGCCAGGAAACTCAAATGAAATGGATAGAAGTTCTACCTATAGCATTGCTAAGAATCAGGATCACTCCTAGAGTTAGGGAAGGGGTTAGTCCTTTTGAGATTCTGTATGGTAAACCGTATCCTGTGAATAAATTAACAGGAAGGAGTGATCAAATGCATGTCAGTGGAGACCAAATACTGACTGAATATCTGCTGTCGTTGGGGCGTACTTTGTCTTCCCTTCACAGGTACCTGCATGAGAGAACACCTGTTCCACTAGACGTTCCAGTACATACCTTTCAACCAGGAGACCAAGTCTACGTCCGAACCTGGAAAGACGAACCTTTGAGGGAACGCTGGAAGGGACCGTATTTGGTGTTACTAATCACCCCCACAGCAATTAAAGTAAAAGGAATAGCTTCTTGGATTCACTACACGCAAGTGAAAACCTCCCTTCCGGAAGAGTGGACATTGAGGGAAACAGCACTGTTGAAATTGAAGCTGACTTGGAAATAAATGAACTGTACTTGGACTCAGATAGAATGCATAGCCCATATAGATTGTGTTCAAAGGGAATTACTTCTGTATTTCCGAGTATTATTTGGAACAATAATATTGTTAACATATCTTTGTAAAAGCATCTTTGTATGTCTATATATGTTACTACAATGCACCTGCAAGTGTTGCTTAGCATTAGCTAAGCAATCTGAGGATAAAGTGAGACTTATCTAAGGACTATTCTTAGAGAGTCTCAAATGGGGAATTGTAGTCAATCAGGAGCTGGTGGAAGGCCAGGACTTACGTAAAATTGATAAGGGGGATTCAGACTGGAATGTGGAACCTCTAATTAAAATTATTGTCCTTGGGAGTGAAACATATCCTGGAGAAATATGTAAGCTAATTAAAATGTTTTGGGAACAATCTGAAGCTGCTAGCAGAAGTGTGATAAGAAGCACCCTCATGCGAACTATCCTCATTATAATACTAAAAGTCACACCCCTTGAGCTAGAGACCCCAGCCCAAGCAGACACCCTTCACCTTTGGGCAAGAGAGGAACAAAACCCAGGGGAAACCCCCCCACACTGATACAACTGCTCACCACCCGCCATCCGACGCCCAGCCAGTCCCCGAGCAGCGATCGCTGCCCCCCTGGTCAACTCCCCACAGTTTATATACTGAGCATGATGTCATATGGTATGGAATAGCCCTTTGGCCAGTTTGGATCAACTATCCTGGCTGTGCCCCCTCCCAGCTTCTTGTGCACTTGGCAGAGCAGGGGAAGCTGAAAAGTCCTTGACCAGTGTAAACACCACTTAGCAACAGCCAAAACATCAGCATGTTATCAATATTATTCTCATACTAAAATCCAAAACACAGCACTATACCAGCTACTAGGAAGAAAATTAACTCTATCCCAGCCAAAACCAGGACAAAATAACAGGAGGACTGAAAGAAAGCTGAATAAGAGGGCAAGGCGCAGGGCCTTTTCAGACCTACTGCAGAGCAGCTCTCTGGGAATGTTCTCTGTTCCAGTCCACAGCTATTCATAGTAGTGTAATTTTGTCACTCATTACTTTCCCATTCCCTAGAGCATACAGCATACCAATTACTTGTGGTGACAGCCATAATAAATTTACTGTCACTTAAAAAAAAAAAAGACATCAGAAAATGACTGTCAGTAAAAGGCAGTGAAAAAGGCAAGGGAATTTGAAGCCTGAGAGTTTTTGTTAGGTTTGTTTTTCTTTTTCTTTTTCTTTTTTTTTCCTGACATCACTTTCTAGACACTGAAATATACACATATTAAAAATATGCACACTATTTTTCTGTCTGTTATCAGACATTTCAAAAAGACTTTTAACAACATCAGCCATGCAAGGCTCAATTAGATGAGACAATAAGAGAGTCAATCTACTGATACAAACTGACACAGTTCTGTTGAAATCAGTGGAGCTATTTTAATTTACGCTTGCTGAGTCTTTCTTTTAAAACTGACCCTCTCATTTAACACATCCAAAAACCCTATTGGCGCATTCTGCAAATTAAAGCAGATCGGGTTTTTCTGGCCTGCATGTGAGACTCTGAAGCAGAGACACACAAAAGAGATTGCTCCAATTGTTAACTATTAACCACCAAATTCATATTTTTTTTGAATGACAGTGTGTATCTGCCTGTTTGTACAATGTTCTTGTGCACTGGGGACCCTAAAGTTATTTGTCCTGAAGGGTACATGCAGCTTAATGACTTCATATTTGTATTTTGGTAGCAGTAACAAACTTTACACCAGGAAGGCCCATTCCCCAAGGCACCATACACAGACACACAAGTTGCAAAATATCTTATGTCTCATACCTACAGCGCTGCAAAAATTATCCAGTCTTTACTGACAAGTGATCCTCTTAGCTGCCAAACTCTGCCTTACATATTCAGTAATCAAAATTAAAAAATCTTAAATAAAGGAGGTATTGTAAGAATCAAAATGTATTCTAGAGATAAGAGAAGCTATTTTTACGTATATAATTAGTCACATTGGACAGGAATAATAGCATAATTGGATTATTCTATGTTACTAATATGCAAAATACTAGATATCAGTTGTGACATGTAATGATCCTGACGGGAAGACCACTGTACATCGAGGAGTTAGTGATCCACATAACAATTAACCTGAGTAGGTGCAGGCCTATGCTATGCTGTGCTGTGCTACACATACAGCTTGGCCTTCAGGTGTGTGTTGTGCTGCACAAGTCCCTTGGCCACAGGATAAACTCAGCCAGCTCATTGTAACAGAGGAGCCTGCAGGCAGCTCCCACTTGGTAACGGTGATTACGCTACCTGCGTGGCCTTGCCTTTATCTAAAAGTGCAGCAAGAAGTTCTTATGAGAACATCCTTTAGGAAAAGAGTTGTTTCCTTGTAAGGAAATTATATATTAGCTCGAATGACCAAAAGGGAGAGCTGCTCTCCACAGACAGGATCTGATCTGCACAGTGCACCATGGAAAAATCCATCCGGGCTCTGATGCTGCACGAACACGGGGTGCCTGGCATCTGAAGGGATGTAAGATTTACTTGTATCTATATTCCTCTTCTTATTCTGTCTTATTAAAGCAGTTATCTTATTAAGCCATTTGTTGTTGGGCCTTTCTTATTGAGATTCACAAAGAACCCTGCACCGTCTCTCTCTCTCTCTCTCTCACCTCAATCACCCCGCCCCCCCCCTCCCCCCCTCTGCCCCACGCCAGTGCAGAACAATTGGGAAACTGAGGAGGAATTGTCTGACAGTCTGACATAATAAAATTTATGGACATTTTACAGGGGTGGCCCATAGACTAAGGGAATGACATCTGTGTATTATATCAAAGGATGGGAAGGGGAAGGAACCTTTTCCTTCAGCAGTTTCCGCAACACATCCTATAGGACTCTACACAGCATCTTTCCACCTCCGATGCTTTCCCACAATACGACAGGACCCATCTGTAAACAGGGCATATTGCTTCTCATGTTCTCCTAATTTATTATACAGTGGGGCCTCTTCAGCATGAGTCACCTCCTCTGGCATCACTCTGAAGTTTCTGCCTTCTGGCCAATCCATTATCTCTTCCAGGATTCCTGGGCAGTTGTGGTTTCCCATTCAAGGCCACTGTGTTATCAGTGTGACCCACTTACTCCATATAGCATCAGTTGCATGATGCATAGAGAGGACCCTCCCTTTGAACATCCAGCCCAGCTGTGGTGGGTTGACCTTGGATGGCTGCCAGGTGCCCACCAAGCTGCTCTATCCAGTCCTCCTTCTCAGCAGGACAGGGGAGAGAAAATATGACTAAAGGCTCATGGGTCAAGATAAAGACAGGGAGAACACTCAGCAATTACTGTCACAGGCAAACCAGACTCAACTTGGGGAAATTAATTTAATTTATTGCCAATCAAATCAGAGTAGAATAATGATAAATAAACCCCAAATCTTAAAACACCTTCCCCCCATCCCTCCCTTCTTCCCAGGCTCAGCTTCACTCCTGACTTCTGTACCTCCTCCCGTTGAGTGGCTCAGGGGGACAGGGAATGGGGGTTGCGGTCAGTTCATTACACTTTGTCTCTGCTGCTCCTTCCTCCTCACACTCTTCCCCTGCTCCAGCGTGGGGTCCCTCCCATGGGAGACAGACCAGTCCTTCACAAACTTCACCAACGTGGGCCCTTCCCACAGGCTGCAGTTCTTCAAGAACTGCTCCAGCACGGGTCCTTTCCACAGGGTGCAGTCCTTCAGGAACAGACTGCTCCAGCGTGGGTCCCCCACAGGGTCACAAGTCCTGCTAGCAAACCTGCTCCAGCATGGGCTCCTCTCTCTCCATGGGGCCACAGGTCGTGCCAGGAACCTGCTCCAGCATGGGTTCTCCACAGGGTCACAGCCTCCTTCGGGTGCATCCACCTGCTCCGGCATGGAGTCCTCCACGGGCTGCAGGTGGATATCTGCTCCACCATGGACCTCCATGGGCTGCAGAGGGACAGCCTGCCTCACCATGGTCTTCTCCACAGGCTACAGGGGAATCTCTGCTCTGGCGCCTGGAGCACCTCCTCCCCCTCCTCCTTCACTGACCTTGGTGTCTGCAGAGTTGTTTCTCTCTCATTTTCTCACTCCTCTCTCCCAGCTGCTGTTGCGCAGCATTATTTTCCCCCTTCTTAAATATGTTATCACAGAGGTGCTACCAGCATCTCTGATTGGCTCAGCTTTGGCCAGCGGTGGGTCTGTCTTGGAGCCAGCTGGTACTGGCTCTGTCGGACATGGGGGCAGCTTCTGGCATCTTCTCACAGAAGCCACACCGGCAGCCCCCCTGTTCCCAAAACCTTGCCACATAAACCAAATACATTCCACCCCTCACCTCTGTTAATCACATATTTAAGAATTATCATTAAAAAACACATTCACCACACAATATACAATCTTCACAAACTTCACTTACATCAACCAAAAGAATTCCCCACACCAAAATCAAAATAACATTATCACAGTACTGACAAAAGTGGACAATTTACACACACTCCACCCCTTGTCCCTTCACCACAATTACAACAACAAAACTTCCCCACAATTATTCCGCTCTCTAGCAATGTTCAGTCCGTGTTTTGCCCCTTACCTCTCCCAATTACTGTCCTTATCTCGAATTCTTCATCCCCCACCTTGGGCACCAAAACCGAGTGTGGTGGGTTGACCTTGGCTGGCTGCAAGGTGCCCACCAAGCCGCTCTATCACTCCTCTTGTCAGCAGGATAGGGGGAGAGAAAATAAGATGAAAAAGAACTCATGGGTCAAGATAAAGGCAGTTTAATACAGAAAAGCAAAGGCCGTACACAGAAGCAAGGGAAAGCAAAAGATTTATTCTCTACTTCCCATCAGCAGGCGATGTCCAGCCACTTCCCGGGAAGTAGGGCCTCAGTACGGGTAGTGGTTGCTCCAGAAGACAAATGCATGAATAACGAATGCCTCCCCTCCTCCTCCTTTCTCTTAGCTTTTATTGCTGAGCACGATATCATATGGTAGGAAATAGCCCTTTGGTCAGTTTGGGTCAGCTGTCCTGGCTATGTCCCCTCCCAACCTCTTGCCCACCCCCAGCCTACTGGCTTTTGGAGGTGGGGGTGGTTTGGAGAGACAGCCTTTGATGCTGTAGAGCACTGCTCAGCAGTAGCCAAAACATTGGTGTGTTATCAACACCTTTCTAGCTACAAATACAAAGCACAGCACTATGAGGGCTGCTAAGGGGAAAGTTAACTCCACCCCAGCCAGACCCAATACACCAGCAAAGGCAACCGAGGTGCCAAGAGGAGCTGTGCTTCAGTACCAAATACTTATGAAGCGGTTTGAACCCCGTTATTTGCTGCTAGTATTTCTTTTTCAGTTGGGGTGTAGAGGGCCTCGGATCCTCTGTAACCTGGACTCCAAAACCCTATGGGTTGACCTCAAGTATCCCCTGGTGCTTTCTGCCAGAGGCTCTAGGCTTGGCCATTCTCCCCGGCTGCAGTGTAAAGTATGTTTAACACATCTTGTTCTGTCTGGACAGGCCCAACGGCTACTGCACAAACTATCTCCTGTTCGACCTTCTCAAAGGCTTGTCGTTGCTCAGGGCCCCATTCAAAACCATTCTTCTTCTGGGTCACTCAATAGAAAGGGCTTACGATCAGACTGTAACCTGGAATATGCATTCTCCAAAACCCCAGAACGCCTAAGAAAGCTTGTGTTTCTTTTTTGTTAGTTGGTGGAGACATAGCTGTTATTTTATTGATCACATCCATTGGGATCTGACGATGTCCATCTTGCCATTTTATTCCTAAAAACTGGATCTCCTGTGCAGGTCCTTTGATTCTTTTTATGGCAAAACCAGCTTTCAGAAGGATCTGAATTACTCTTTTTCCCTTCTCAAACAATTCTTCTGCTTTGTTGCCCCACATGATGATGTCATCGATGTATTGCAGATGTTCAGGGGCATCACCCTGTTCCAGTGCAGTCTGGATCAGTCCATGACAAATGGTGGGGCTGTGTTTCCATGCCTGGGGCAGTCGATTCCAGGTGTATTGGACACCCCTCTACGTGAAAGCAAGCTGTGCATTCTGCTGCCAAAGGAATTGAGAAAAAAAAGCATTGGCAATGTCAGTTCTGATACCACTTGGCTGCCTTAGACTCCAGTTCATATTGGAGCTCTAGCATGTCCGGTATGGCAGCACTCAGTGGTGGTGTGACTTCGTTCAGACCACGGTAGTCCACTGTTAGCCTCCACCCTCCATCAGACTTTTGCACTGGCCATATGGGACTATTAAAGGGTGAGCGAGTCTTGCTGATCACTCCTTGGCTCTCCAAGTGATGAATCAGCTCATAAATGGGAAACAGGGAGTCTCGGTTTGTGCAATATTGTCGCCGGTGCACCGTCATGGTAGCAATCAGCACCTGCTGTTCTTCGACTCACAGAAAGCCCACAACAGAAGGATCTTCGAAGAAACCAGGCAAGCTAGACAACTGCTTAATCTCCTCCGTACACAATGCAGCTATACCAAAAACCCATCGGTACCCTTTTGGGTCTTTGAAGTACCCTCTCCTGAGGTAATGTACCAGTTTTGGCAGAGACAGAGTTAAATTTCTTCATAGTAACTTGTATGGGGCTATGTTTTGGATTTGTTTTAAAAATTGGTTGATAACACACTGATCTCTTAGTTACTGCTGAGCAGTGTTTACACAGTGCCAAGGCCTTTTGTGCTCCTCACACTGACCCACCAGCAAGTAGGTTGGATGTGCACAAGAAGTTGGGAGGGGACACAGCTGGGACAGCTGACCCCAACTGACCAAAGGGATATTCCGTACCATATGACATTATAGTCAGCAATAAAGCAGGGAGGTGGAGGTTGGTGGGGGGCCACTGCTCGGGGACCAGCTGGGCATCGGGTGGTTGGTGGTGAGCAATTGTTTTCATTTGCATTGCTTGTTTTTCTTGGGTTTCATTTTCTTCTCTCTTTGTTGTTTTTTTTTCTTACAAATTTTTCTTTTTATGTCTTTTTAATTATTAAACTGTCTTTATCACAACCCATGAGTTTTCTCAGTTTTACCATTCCGATTCTCCCCCCCATCCTGCTGGGGGGGGAGTGAATGAGCGGCTGTGTGTTGCTTGGTTGCCGGCTGGGGTTAAACCACAAAAGGTAGTCTATGCCAGGGATACACAGGGCCTCCGGGCTGGTCACAATTGGGTTCTTTTGCCACTTGTCCTCTGTTAGGCTCACCTCAGCCTCCAATACAGGCAATTGTTGGCATCCACCTGTCACTCCAGAAATACAGATGGGTTCCATGCCCTTAAACCCTGATGGCACCAGCGTACACTGTGCACCAGTGTCTACAAAAGCCTTACACTTCTGTGGGTCTGATATGCCAGGCCATCGAATCCACACAGTCCAGTACAACCTGGTCATCCCTTTCCTCCTCCTGGCCAGAAGCAGGGACCCTCTATTCCTGTTCCTGGTCAGAGTATTCACTGTCTGACCCTTGCAGTGGCAGACCAGAGGTCACCTCACCAGGATCAAGGGAGGTGATCTCAGTCCTTCTTCTACGTCTGCGAGGTCGCTGACTGCCTTCTACCATCCCAACAGCAACTGAACTGACAGGCTTCTTAGTAGCTGTCTTCCCTCTCAGTTGGTGTACATGGGCTTCCAGCTTAAAGGTGGGCTCACCATCCTACTGCCTCATGTCCTCTCCCTGGTCACGCAGGAAGAACCAGAGAGTGCCATGTGGCAAATGCCTAGGGCTCCCTTTCCCTCTGACCAGGGCAGAAGAGGACTGGCTCCATGAGGGGCCCCTGACAGCCGAGGTGCTGGCACATGGGGACAAGGAGGGACAGAGATTTTCTTCAAAATTTTGGAGCCAGGAAGATGCTCTCTCCACAGCTGGTGTATACAAGTCTGGACAATACATTGTAGCCAAGCTGTTGGAATATGATGCTGCGGCATTTTGGACCACCTTCGTCCACATGGCCCATATACGTATGTTGTGGTTTAGCCCCAGTCGGCAATGAAGCACCACACAGCCGCTCGCTCACCCTCCCCCCACGGTGGGATGGGGGAGAGAATCAGAAGAGCAAAAGTAAAAAAACTTGTGGGTTGAGATAAGAACAGTTTAATAATTGGAACAATATAATAACAACAACAACAACAACAATAATAATAATAAATTGTAATGAGAAGGAAAACAACAAGAGAGTGAGAGAGGAACAAAACCCAGGGAAAAAAAAAACAGTGATGCAACCGCTCACCACCCGCCGACCAATGCCCAGCCAGTCCCCGAGCAGCGATGAGCAGCGATCGCTACCCCCTGGCCAACTCCCCCCAGTTTATATACTGAGCATGATGTCATATGGTATGGAATAGCCCTTTGGCCAGTTTGGACCAACTATCTTGGCTGTGCCCCCTCCCAGCTTCTTGTGCACCTGGCAGAGCAGGGGAAGCTGAAAAGTCCTTGACTAGTGTAAACACCATTTAGCAACAGCCAAAATATCAGTGTGATATAAAAATTATTCTTATACTAAAATCCAAAACACAGCACTATACCAGCTACTAGGAAGAAAATTAACTCTGTCCCAGCCAAAACCAGGACAGTATCCACCCCTTATTCTATACCATCTACGTCATGCCCAGGTTCTACCCTTTCCAATACATTCCAATTAATCAACACCACTTTTCCTGTCTTTTGATATATACACACAGATATCATTCCCTTGGTCTTTGGGCCATCCCTCTAAAATGTCTGTTGAGTTCATTTAGTTCATGACTTTGGGCTCCATCTGTCATAACAGTCCTTCTGGGCAGGAGAGATGGTGTGTGGTGTTGGATTGTTGCATGCTGAAGCCAGTTCTGGTTCCATCACTGCTGCACTTTCCTTGGTTTCATGAAAGCTCATTCTTCATTAATCTGGGTGATCCTTACTGAAATACCATTGATATGGTGTATAGTAACCATAAAAGTGATGACATACAGTATTATATAGCAATTAACATCATACCATTTAGTTCATTGGCTATTCTCACCCAAAATCAAATCCCCTTGAGGTACACAGCGGACTTCCCCATCCTCCCGCATCACCCACCAAGTGCACCTAGGTCCTTGAGCAAAAGCAATCCCATGAATGGGCTTGCCTTTGCCCGAGGCAGGAGTAACCCAGACTGTCTTCCCCAGCATATTTTTTATGTGCACTCCAGGGACTTTATCCCCCTCCACAGTGCGTAAAAGTTTTGATTGGGCAGGGCCAGCTCGATTGACAGATCCCCTACTGTTGACTAACCAGGTGGCCTTTGCTAAATGTGTATCCCAATGTTTGAATGTCCCACCACCCATTGCTCTCAGTGTAGTCTTTAACAGCCCATTGTATCGTTCAATTTTCCCAGAGGCTGGTGCATGATAGGGGATGTGATATACCCACTCAATGCCATGCTCTTTGGCACAGGTGTCTATGAGCTTGTTTCGGAAATGAGTCCCGTTGTCTGACTCAATTCTGTCTGGGGTGCCATGTCACCATAGGACTTGCTTTTCAAGGCCCAGGTTAGTGTTCCGGGCAGTGGCATGGGGTACAGGATATGTTTCCAGCCATCCGGTGGTTGCTTCCACCATTGGAAGCACATAGCGCTTGCCTTGGCGGGTTTGTGGGAGTGTGATATAATCAGTCTGCCAGGCCTCCCCATATTGATGTTTCAGCCATCGTCCTCCATACCACAGAGGCTTTAACCGCTTGGCTTGCTTGATTGCAGCGCATGTTTCACATTCATGACTACCCTGTGCAATAGTGTCCATGGTCAAGTCCACCCCTCGATTACGAGCCCATCTATATGTTGCATCTCTTCCTTGATGGCCTGAGGTGTCATGGGCCCACCTAGCTATGAATAATTCACCCTTATGTTGCCAGTCCAGATCCACCTGGGCCATTTCAATCTTAGCAGCATGATCCACCTGCTGGTTGTTTTGATGTTCCTCAGTGGCCCGACTCTTGGGTACGTGAGCATCTACGTGACGTACTTTTACAACCAGGTTCTCTACCCGGGCAGCAATATCTTGCCACAATGCTGCAGCCCAGATGGGTTTGCCTCTGCGCTGCCAATTGTTCTGCTTCCATTGCTGCAACCACCCCACAGGGCATTTGCCACCATCCATGAATCAGTATAGAGATAGAGCACTGGCCACTTTTCTCGTTCAGCAATGTCTAAAGCCAGCTGGACGGCCTTTACTTCTGCAAATTGGCTCGATTCACCATCTCCTTCAGCAGTTTCTGCGACTTGTCGTATAGGACTCCATACAGCAGCTTTCCACCTCCGATGCTTTCCTACAAGACGACAGGACCCATCAGTGAACAGGGCATATTGCTTCTCATTTTCTCGTAGTTTATTGTACAGTGGGGCTTCCTCAGCACGTGTCACCTCCTCCTCTGGTGATATTCCGAAATCTTTGCCTTCTGGCCAGTCCATAATTACTTCCAAGATTCCTGGGGGATTCGGGTTTCCTATCCGAGCCCGTTGTGTGATCAGTGCCACCCACTTACTCCACGTAGCATCAGTTGCATGATGCGTAGAGGGGACCCTCCCTTTCAACATCCAGCCCAACACCGGCAGTCGAGGTGCCAGAAGGAGCTGTGCTTCAGTACCAACCACTTCCAAAGCAGCTCGAACCCCTTCATATGCTGCCAATATCTCTTTTTCAGTGGGAGTATAGCGGGCCTCGGATCCTCTGTATCCCTGACTCCAAAACCCTAGGGGTCGACCTCGAGTCTCCCCTGGTGCTTTCTGCCAGAGGCTCCAGGTAGGGCCATTCTCCCCGGCTGCAGTGTAGAGCACATTTTTTATGTCTTGCCCTGCCCAGACTGGCCCAAGGGCTACTGCATGAACTATCTCCCGTTTAATTTGGTCAAAGGCTTGTCGTTGCTCAGGGCCCCATTTGAAATCGTTCTTCTTCCGGGTCACTTGATAGAGAGGACTTACGATCAAACTGTAATTTGGAATGTGCATTCTCCAAAAACCCACAACGCCTAAGAAAGCTTGTGTTTCCTTTTTGCTAGTTGGTGGAGACATGGCTGTTATTTTGTTAATCACATCCATTGGGATCTGATGACATCCATCTTGCCATTTTATTCCTAAAAACTGGATCTCCTGTGCAGGTCCCTTGACCTTACTTTGTTTTATGGCAAAACTGGCTTTCAGGAGGATTTGGACTATTTTCTTCCCTTTCTCAAAAACCTCTTCTGCTGTATTGCCCCACACGATGATGTCATCAATGTATTGCAGATGTTCTGGAGCTTCACCCTGTTCCAGTGCAGTCTGGATCAGTCCATGTCAAATGGTAGGGCTGTGTTTCCACCCCTGGGGCAATCAATTCCAAGTGTACTGAACAGCCCTCCAAGTGAAAGCAAACTGTGGCCTGCACTCTGCTGCCAAAGGGATTGAGAAGAACACATTAGCAATATCAATTGTAGCATACCATTTGGCTGCTTTTGACTCCAGTTCGTATTGAAGTTCCAGCATGTCCAGCACAGCAGCACTCAGGGGCAGCGTGACTTCATTCAGGCCACGATAGTCTACTGTTAGTCTCCACTCTCCATTAGACTTTTGCACTGGCCATATGGGACTGTTAAAAGGTGAACGAGTCTTACTGATCGCTCCTTGGCTCTCCAGTCAAGGAATCAGTTTATGGATGGGAATCAGGGAGTCTCGCTTGGTGCGATATTGCCTCCGGTGCACCGTTGTGGTAGTACTCGGCACCTGTTGTTCTTTGACCCTCAGCAACCCCACAACAGAAGGGTCCTCTGAGAGACCGGGCAAGGTGGACAGCTGTTTAATTTCCTCTGTCTCCAAGGCAGCTATACCAAAAGCCCACCAGTACCCTTTTGGGTCCTTGAAATACCCTCTCCTGAGGTAGTCTAGGCCAAGGATGCACGGAGCCTCTGGGCCAGTCATAATGGGGTGCTTTTGCCACTCATTCCCAGTTAGGCTTACTTCGGCCTCCAGTACAGTCAGCTGTTGGGATCCCCCTGTCACTCCAGAAATACAGATGGGTTCTGCCCCTGTATAGCTTGATGGCATTAGGGTACACTGTGCACCGGTGTCCACTAGAGCCTTATACTCCTGTGGGTCTGATGTGCCAGGCCATCGAATCCACACAGTCCAGTAAACCCAGTTGTCCCTTTCCTCCATCTGGCTGGAGGCAGGGCCCCTCTAGTCCTCGTCATAGTATTCATTACCCATTTCTGGTATATATGAGTCAGGAGCTCCTTCATTAAAATCAGGAGTAAGATCAGCCCTTTTACTCTGTCTAGGGAAGTGTCTGCTGGAAACCGGAGCAGCAATTTTCCTGGAAGAACCCCCTTTGGTGATTGTTTTTCCTTGCAACTCACGTATCTGTGCCTCTAGGGTCGAGGTAGGTTTTCCATCCCACTTCCTCGTGTCCTCTCCGTGGTCACGCAGGTAAAACCATAGGGTGCCCCGTGGTGTGTACCCTCTATATCCTCTCTCTTGAGCAGAGGAACTCTTGACTCCTAATAGCTGAGACACTGGTCCATACAGGTGGAAAATAGGACCTATCTTCTTCGAGTCACTGGACCTTCTGGGACAGTTTCTCCACAGCTGAGACAAGGCAGGAAGAGATACTTTCTTCATATTCCCGGAGGTCACTAGCCGCTTTATCTACTGTTGGATCCTCTCCATCTTTCCAGGTCAGTATTGCCAGTGAGTTGGCACACGACGATGGTGCATTCCGTACCAACTTCCACCACATGGGTCGTGTGCACTGGACCTCATCTGGATCTTTGGATAACTGCTCGTCGTCCAGGTCACCATAAATCACCTCCAACATGGCTAGTTCCCTCAGGTACTGAATACTTTTCTCCATGGTGGTCCATTTGCTCTGGGCGATATACAACATCTTCCTTGAAGGGATATGTTTCCTTCATAGCTGACAGGAGTCACCTCCAGAGGCTGAGGGCTGGTGCCCCTTTTCCAATCGCTTTGTCAATGCCCCTTCCCTACAAAGTAGGGAAGTGTTGAACAGGACTTGGTAGGCATGGGACAGGCCCCAGCACATTGCAGTGATTTGTGTCTCCCTAGAATTGCCAGGGTGACAAAATATTCCTTCCAAATATTCTACTAATTTTTCAGGATTCTGCACTTGTTCAGGGGTGAAGTTCCAAAACACTGGAGGTGCCCACTGTCCTAGCCATTTGCCCATGCTATCCCACACACCTTGCCACTCATAACTATCCAACCTTGGGGCAGATCTCTGGATGATATTCTTAAATTGCTTACTAATCTTGGACAAGATCGAAACAGTATTCCCAAGCAATACCAATAGATCTATCTTAACTACCCAGGGATGTTCAAGATACTGAAAAGTTATTGTAACGAAGGAGGAAACATTGTAGAAGAAAGTAGTGAAGGTGCCACTCTGCATTTCCTCCATAAAAAACCTCTCAGAGGAAGAAGTATAATTGCTAATTGTCTCCATAAGGTGGTACCTGACATACAGTAATGGTTTCAGTACAACACTTAGATACCAAATTAAAACCAAGGTCACTGTTTCAAGAACAAATCTCGCAGGCAAAACATCACTAATCACTGCAGAGCACAGCAAACTGCAAAAACTAACACCAATCTTTAACATGTACAGCAAAAAACTGAGCATGGTGCAGATCAGGTAAACCAATATCAAGAACAGATGAATCAATATCGTGGCCTACAACTACTAACAAATCTGAATTCCTTAATATGCTCTAGTTAATCCATTATTACCTCAAACCCTTCAGGCCCCGTTGGGCGCCAAAAAGGACTGTTGTGGTTTAGCCCCAGTCGGCAATTAAGCACCACACAGCCACTTGCTCACCCTCCCCCCACGGTAGGATGGGGGAGAGAATCAGAAGAGCAAAAGTAAAAAAACTCGTGGGTTGAGATAAGAACAGTTTAATAATTGGAACAAAATAATAATAATAATAAATTGTAATGAGAAGGAAAACAACAAGAGAGTGAGAGAGGAACAAAACCCAGGGAAAAAAAAAACAGTGATGCAACCGCTCACCACCCGCCGACCAATGCCCAGCCAGTCCCCGAGCAGCGATGAGCAGCGATCGCTACCCCCTGGCCAACTCCCCCCAGTTTATATACTGAGCATGATGTCATATGGTATGGAATAGCCCTTTGGCCAGTTTGGACCAACTATCTTGGCTGTGCCCCCTCCCAGCTTCTTGTGCACCTGGCAGAGCAGGGGAAGCTGAAAAGTCCTTGACTAGTGTAAACACCATTTAGCAACAGCCAAAATATCAGTGTGATATAAAAATTATTCTTATACTAAAATCCAAAACACAGCACTATACCAGCTACTAGGAAGAAAATTAACTCTGTCCCAGCCAAAACCAGGACAGTATCCACCCCTTATTCTATACCATCTACGTCATGCCCAGGTTCTACCCTTTCCAATACATTCCAATTAATCAACACCACTTTTCCTGTCTTTTGATATATACACACAGATATCATTCCCTTGGTCTTTGGGCCATCCCTCTAAAATGTCTGTTGAGTTCATTTAGTTCATGACTTTGGGCTCCATCTGTCATAACAGTCCTTCTGGGCAGGAGAGATGGTGTGTGGTGTTGGATTGTTGCATGCTGAAGCCAGTTCTGGTTCCATCACTGCTGCACTTTCCTTGGTTTCATGAAAGCTCATTCTTCATTAATCTGGGTGATCCTTACTGAAATACCATTGATATGGTGTATAGTAACCATAAAAGTGATGACATACAGTATTATATAGCAATTAACATCATACCATTTAGTTCATTGGCTATTCTCACCCAAAATCAAATCCCCTTGAGGTACACAGCGGTCTTCCCATCCTCCCGCATCACCCACCAAGTGCACCTAGGTCCTTGAGCAAAAGCAATCCCATGAATGGGCTTGCCTTTGCCCGAGGCAGGAGTAACCCAGACTGTCTTCCCCAGCATATTTTTATGTGCACTCCAGGGACCTTATCCCCTCCACAGTGCGTAAAAGTTTTGATTGGGCAGGGCCAGCTCGATTGACAGATCCCCTACTGTTGACTAACCAGGTGGCCTTTGCTAAATGTGTATCCCAATGTTTGAATGTCCCACCACCCATTGCTCTCAGTGTAGTCTTTAACAGCCCATTGTATCGTTCAATTTTCCCAGAGGCTGGTGCATGATAGGGGATGTGATATACCCACTCAATGCCATGCTCTTTGGCACAGGTGTCTATGAGCTTGTTTCGGAAATGAGTCCCGTTGTCTGACTCAATTCTGTCTGGGGTGCCATGTCACCATAGGACTTGCTTTTCAAGGCCCAGGTTAGTGTTCCGGGCAGTGGCATGGGGTACAGGATATGTTTCCAGCCATCCGGTGGTTGCTTCCACCATTGGAAGCACATAGCGCTTGCCTTGGCGGGTTTGTGGGAGTGTGATATAATCAGTCTGCCAGGCCTCCCCATATTGATGTTTCAGCCATCGTCCTCCATACCACAGAGGCTTTAACCGCTTGGCTTGCTTGATTGCAGCGCATGTTTCACATTCATGACTACCCTGTGCAATAGTGTCCATGGTCAAGTCCACCCCTCGATTACGAGCCCATCTATATGTTGCATCTCTTCCTTGATGGCCTGAGGTGTCATGGGCCCACCTAGCTATGAATAATTCACCCTTATGTTGCCAGTCCAGATCCACCTGGGCCATTTCAATCTTAGCAGCCTGATCCACCTGCTGGTTGTTTTGATGTTCCTCAGTGGCCCGACTCTTGGGTACGTGAGCATCTACGTGACGTACTTTTACAACCAGGTTCTCTACCCGGGCAGCAATATCTTGCCACAATGCTGCAGCCCAGATGGGTTTGCCTCTGCGCTGCCAATTGTTCTGCTTCCATTGCTGCAACCACCCCCACAGGGCATTTGCCACCATCCATGAATCAGTATAGAGATAGAGCACTGGCCACTTTTCTCGTTCAGCAATGTCTAAAGCCAGCTGGACGGCCTTTACTTCTGCAAATTGGCTCGATTCACCATCTCCTTCAGCAGTTTCTGCGACTTGTCGTATAGGACTCCATACAGCAGCTTTCCACCTCCGATGCTTTCCTACAAGACGACAGGACCCATCAGTGAACAGGGCATATTGCTTCTCATTTTCTCGTAGTTTATTGTACAGTGGGGCTTCCTCAGCACGTGTCACCTCCTCCTCTGGTGATATTCCGAAATCTTTGCCTTCTGGCCAGTCCATAATTACTTCCAAGATTCCTGGGGGATTCGGGTTTCCTATCCGAGCCCGTTGTGTGATCAGTGCCACCCACTTACTCCACGTAGCATCAGTTGCATGATGCGTAGAGGGGACCCTCCCTTTCAACATCCAGCCCAACACCGGCAGTCGAGGTGCCAGAAGGAGCTGTGCTTCAGTACCAACCACTTCCAAAGCAGCTCGAACCCCTTCATATGCTGCCAATATCTCTTTTTCAGTGGGAGTATAGCGGGCCTCGGATCCTCTGTATCCCTGACTCCAAAACCCTAGGGGTCGACCTCGAGTCTCCCCTGGTGCTTTTCTGCCAGAGGCTCCAGGTAGGGCCATTCTCCCCGGCTGCAGTGTAGAGCACATTTTTTATGTCTTGCCCTGCCCAGACTGGCCCAAGGGCTACTGCATGAACTATGTCCCGTTTAATTTGGTCAAAGGCTTGTCGTTGCTCAGGGCCCCATTTGAAATCGTTCTTCTTCCGGGTCACTTGATAGAGAGGACTTACGATCAAACTGTAATTTGGAATGTGCATTCTCCAAAAACCCACAACGCCTAAGAAAGCTTGTGTTTCCTTTTTGCTAGTTGGTGGAGACATGGCTGTTATTTTGTTAATCACATCCATTGGGATCTGATGACATCCATCTTGCCATTTTATTCCTAAAAACTGGATCTCCTGTGCAGGTCCCTTGACCTTACTTTGTTTTATGGCAAAACTGGCTTTCAGGAGGATTTGGACTATTTTCTTCCCTTTCTCAAAAACCTCTTCTGCTGTATTGCCCCACACGATGATGTCATCAATGTATTGCAGATGTTCTGGAGCTTCACCCTGTTCCAGTGCAGTCTGGATCAGTCCATGTCAAATGGTAGGGCTGTGTTTCCACCCCTGGGGCAATCAATTCCAAGTGTACTGAACAGCCCTCCAAGTGAAAGCAAACTGTGGCCTGCACTCTGCTGCCAAAGGGATTGAGAAGAACACATTAGCAATATCAATTGTAGCATACCATTTGGCTGCTTTTGACTCCAGTTCGTATTGAAGTTCCAGCATGTCCGGCACAGCAGCACTCAGGGGCAGCGTGACTTCATTCAGGCCACGATAGTCTACTGTTAGTCTCCACTCTCCATTAGACTTTTGCACTGGCCATATGGGACTGTTAAAAGGTGAACGAGTCTTACTGATCGCTCCTTGGCTCTCCAGTCAAGGAATCAGTTTATGGATGGGAATCAGGGAGTCTCGCTTGGTGCGATATTGCCTCCGGTGCACCGTTGTGGTAGTACTCGGCACCTGTTGTTCTTTGACCCTCAGCAACCCCACAACAGAAGGGTCCTCTGAGAGACCGGGCAAGGTGGACAGCTGTTTAATTTCCTCTGTCTCCAAGGCAGCTATACCAAAAGCCCACCAGTACCCTTTTGGGTCCTTGAAATACCCTCTCCTGAGGTAGTCTAGGCCAAGGATGCACGGAGCCTCTGGGCCAGTCATAATGGGGTGCTTTTGCCACTCATTCCCAGTTAGGCTTACTTCGGCCTCCAGTACAGTCAGCTGTTGGGATCCCCCTGTCACTCCAGAAATACAGATGGGTTCTGCCCCTGTATAGCTTGATGGCATTAGGGTACACTGTGCACCGGTGTCCACTAGAGCCTTATACTCCTGTGGGTCTGATGTGCCAGGCCATCGAATCCACACAGTCCAGTAAACCCAGTTGTCCCTTTCCTCCATCTGGCTGGAGGCAGGGCCCCTCTAGTCCTCGTCATAGTATTCATTACCCATTTCTGGTATATATGAGTCAGGAGCTCCTTCATTAAAATCAGGAGTAAGATCAGCCCTTTTACTCTGTCTAGGGAAGTGTCTGCTGGAAACCGGAGCAGCAATTTTCCTGGAAGAACCCCCTTTGGTGATTGTTTTTCCTTGCAACTCACGTATCTGTGCCTCTAGGGTCGAGGTAGGTTTTCCATCCCACTTCCTCGTGTCCTCTCCGTGGTCACGCAGGTAAAACCATAGGGTGCCCCGTGGTGTGTACCCTCTATATCCTCTCTCTTGAGCAGAGGAACTCTTGACTCCTAATAGCTGAGACACTGGTCCATACAGGTGGAAAATAGGACCTATCTTCTTCGAGTCACTGGACCTTCTGGGACAGTTTCTCCACAGCTGAGACAAGGCAGGAAGAGATACTTTCTTCATATTCCCGGAGGTCACTAGCCGCTTTATCTACTGTTGGATCCTCTCCATCTTTCCAGGTCAGTATTGCCAGTGAGTTGGCACACGACGATGGTGCATTCCGTACCAACTTCCACCACATGGGTCGTGTGCACTGGACCTCATCTGGATCTTTGGATAACTGCTCGTCGTCCAGGTCACCATAAATCACCTCCAACATGGCTAGTTCCCTCAGGTACTGAATACTTTTCTCCATGGTGGTCCATTTGCCTGGGCGATATACAACATCTTCCTTGAAGGGATATGTTTCCTTCATAGCTGACAGGAGTCACCTCCAGAGGCTGAGGGCTGGTGCCCCTTTTCCAATCGCTTTGTCAATGCCCCCTTCCCTACAAAGTAGGGAAGTGTTGAACAGGACTTGGTAGGCATGGGACAGGCCCCAGCACATTGCAGTGATTTGTGTCTCCCTAGAATTGCCAGGGTGACAAAATATTCCTTCCAAATATTCTACTAATTTTTCAGGATTCTGCACTTGTTCAGGGGTGAAGTTCCAAAACACTGGAGGTGCCCACTGTCCTAGCCATTTGCCCATGCTATCCCACACACCTTGCCACTCATAACTATCCAACCTTGGGGCAGATCTCTGGATGATATTCTTAAATTGCTTACTAATCTTGGACAAGATCGAAACAGTATTCCCAAGCAATACCAATAGATCTATCTTAACTACCCAGGGATGTTCAAGATACTGAAAAGTTATTGTAACGAAGGAGGAAACATTGTAGAAGAAAGTAGTGAAGGTGCCACTCTGCATTTCCTCCATAAAAAACCTCTCAGAGGAAGAAGTATAATTGCTAATTGTCTCCATAAGGTGGTACCTGACATACAGTAATGGTTTCAGTACAACACTTAGATACCAAATTAAAACCAAGGTCACTGTTTCAAGAACAAATCTCGCAGGCAAAACATCACTAATCACTGCAGAGCACAGCAAACTGCAAAAACTAACACCAATCTTTAACATGTACAGCAAAAAACTGAGCATGGTGCAGATCAGGTAAACCAATATCAAGAACAGATGAATCAATATCGTGGCCTACAACTACTAACAAATCTGAATTCCTTAATATGCTCTAGTTAATCCATTATTACCTCAAACCCTTCAGGCCCCGTTGGGCGCCAAAAAGGACTGTTGTGGTTTAGCCCCAGTCGGCAATTAAGCACCACACAGCCACTTGCTCACCCTCCCCCCACGGTAGGATGGGGGAGAGAATCAGAAGAGCAAAAGTAAAAAAACTCGTGGGTTGAGATAAGAACAGTTTAATAATTGGAACAAAATAATAATAATAATAAATTGTAATGAGAAGGAAAACAACAAGAGAGTGAGAGAGGAACAAAACCCAGGGAAAAAACAAGTGATACAACCGCTCACCACCCGCTGACCGATGCCCAGCCAGTTCCCGAGCAGCGATCGCTACCCCCTGGCCAACTCCCTCCAGTTTATATACTGAGCATGACGTCATATGGTATGGAATAGCCCTTTGGCCAGTTGGGATCAACTATCCTGGCTGTGCCCCCTCCCAGCTTCTTGTGCACCTGGCAGAGCATGGGAAGCTGAAAAGTCCTTGACTAGTGTAAACATTACTTAGCAACAGCCAAAACATCAGTGTGTTATCAATATTATTCTCATACTAAAATCCAAAACACAGCACTATACCAGCTACTAGGAAGAAAATTAACTCTATCCCAGCCGAAACCAGGATAACATAGGATGTCATCTGGGTCTTTGGAGACCTTGTCATTGTCTAGGTCACTGTAGATGACTTCCAGCACTGCTAATTCTCTCAGGCACTGGATGCCTTCATCTGCGGTAATCCGCTTTCCTGGGTAGTTCACAAGATCTTCCCTGAATGGATATCTTTCACTCACACTTGACAGGAGCCATCTCCAGATACTGTGAATTGTTGTCTCTTTTCCAATTCCTCTGTCAATTTCCCAGTTTCTAGCAAGGGATTCCCAGCTGTTGGGCTTCCTTACCTTCTAATTGCTGACTGTTGGCCCAGCTGTCCCAGCACTGGAGCAGCCAGGCAGCAATTCCCTCACCTGGCTGGCAGCTGTAATCTTTCCGCATATCTCAAAGTTGTCTTGAGGTCAGGGACCAAATAGTTTCCACCTCTTGTGTGATTTCTCTGCTTCCTCCCATTTCTTTGCTGAAGGACCTCCCTTACTAATCGATGATATGGACCCATTGACCTCCTTGTCCAATGTTTCTTTTTCACTACTGGAGCGATTACTGTAGTCAGGGTTTGGGTCCCTATCTCAACCATGGTATTCTCAGATGTGGTTTGGGTCCCTGTCTCAGCTGTCATATTCTTAGATGTAGTTTGGATCCCAACCTCAGTGATGGCATCCTCAGATGTGGTTTGGGTCCCTGTCTTAACCACGGTCCTCTGATAGTACTGAATCACAGTTCGATAGGCACAGGCCAAGCCCCAGTACAGTGCTAGGAGCAGCTGGGTCTCATCGGGGTAGGGAAAGCACCCTTCTATCAGGTGGCATATCAATTTACCAGGATTACTTGCCTGTTCAGGTGTAAAATCCCAGGCTATGGGACATGATAACCACTCCTGGCTGGCTGCCAGGTGCCCACCAAGCTGCTCTATCACTCCTCTCCTCAGCAGGATAGGGGGAGAAAAAATAAGATCCCCCTCTATCACTCCTCCTCCTCACAGGGACAGGTGAAAATATAATGAAAAACTCATGGGTCAAGATAAAGGCAGTTTAATACAGAAAAGCAAAGGCCGCACACAGAAGCAAGGGAAAGCAAAAGATTTATTCTCTACTTCCCATCAGCAGGTGATGTCCAGCCACTTCCCGGGAAGTAGGGCCTCAGTACGGGTAGTGGTTGCTCCGGAAGACAAATGCATGAATAACGAATGCCTCCCCTCCTCCTCCTTTCTCTTAGCTTTTATTGCTGAGCACGATATCATATGGTAGGAAATAGCCCTTTGGTCAGTTTGGGTCAGCTGTCCTGGCTATGTCCCCTCCCAACCTCTTGCCCACCCCCAGCCTACTGGCTTTTGGAGGTGGGGGCAGGGGGTGGTGGTTTGGAGAGACAGCCTTGATGCTGTGTGATCATTGCTCAGCAATATCCAAAACATTGGTGTGTTATCAACACCTTTCTAGCTACAAATACAAAGCACAGCACTATATGGGCTGCTATGGGGAAAATTAACTCCATCCCAGCCAGACCCAGTACAATAACATTGCAGACTTATGTCCAAATTTCTATCCATTAACTTTCATGGGTCTTTTCTGAGTTTATGTACTTGTATTCCTTTCCTTATTCTGTCTTATTAAAGCAGTTATCTTATTAAGCCATTTGTTGTCAGCCCTTTCTTACTGAGATCCAGAAAGAATCCTGCACCATTTCTCTCACTCACCCCTCCTCCCCACTTTCGCAGTGCAGAACTCTCGTGTCCACTCTCTGATACCACAGGGATCCTCAAAACCTCACAAACCTCAAAACCAATATCCTGAAGCCTAGAAGTACCTGCTGTCCCTTGGCAAGAGGGCAGGCATCCTTGCAGCACCCAAGACTGACACTTTCCAGCCCCGAGGAACCCTATTTCCCCCTTATCCCGGAGGTTTTTCCAGCAGAGCAGCTTTTTGCTGCCACCTCGCCTGCAGGACTTTGCCCAGCAGCTGATTTCAGGCAGTTCCCAGTTTGCACAAGACAACCAGGAAGATGTGGGGCCACCTCCCTCCTCCCTCCCATTTCACAGGCTAGAGGGAGCAAGTATGGGGGGCCGACAACCCTGCCTGCTCAGGGATTTTGTCCCAAGTGACAGGGACACCCTGCTAAAGCAAAGTTACAGAGGGATAGCTTGAGCTGTGAGTCTCCCGACAAAGCCATTGATTTTGTCCTGCTGCCTGTTCCTTGGAGAGGGACCAGGAATTTGTGTCTCCCCCAGGCGCATTCATCACCAGGCCTCCTCCTCTGCCAAAGAGCCTGGCGGCACACCAAGGGGCCTCACCGGGAAAGACTGGGAGGTACCGAAAGCTAAAAGTACCTTAATGGTCATGGCAATGACTTGTGAGACCTGGTGTGAGTATCAGTCCTGAAGGGGTCCACAGCAGAGAGGTTTGAACCTTGTGGCCCAGAGGAGTGCCCTGCCCATTGCACTGCCCTAAATATGCTCATGCATGAGAAAGGAGAAACATTTCTGTAAAACAAAACATTCTGTCTAGCACAGTACTTTTATCCACAAAACTATCTTGACCCATCTAATTTTAAGGTAACTTGCTGTCAGCAGTGCCACAGGTGTTTTTATTTTATGTAAATATACAAATTCCCTTTATCACTTTTAATTTATTTCACTTGAGCATTTAATTGCTGTTCTTTTATCATTGTCCCTTTTAGACTGAGTGATGGGTTATTATTCGGGAACTCACTGTTACATTCCCATCAGATGGAAGAGTTGGGTATTTCCACCCTACGCATTTCCAAACTCTTCTCTCCCAGATCATGCTAAGACTTGCCAGCGGGAGATGGCTTCCTAATGGGACCTCCATGTGTCCCCTTGCCAACCACATTGCTCCAAAACACCCCATTTTCCTGGCTTTTGCCCTGTGGTGGAGGCTGTTATGAAAATTCCCTTCCCTAACTATCATATCAACCAGTCTTTATAGTATGAAAGTGTATTAACTTTGTTAATATATATATTAGTTCGCGTTATACACTGTAATGTAATGAGGTAGTGGAATTTTACTGGTGATGTGTACCAAACGTGGCCACAGTCTGGTTCTTTTGATGATATTAAGCTGAGCTATTTATGCCAGCATTTGGAGGATTGGTTCCCATCACAAATGGACTATTGGTATATCTGGGATAATTACTGGACTATTGGTATCAAAACATATTTTCCTCTCTGGAACAGAGAATAAGTAACGATCTCTGAATGAACAGGGAAAAAAAAGAGCTCTTTACATTCTGGAATTTATAAATGTCAGAGAGAAGTTTCCCCTTTGGGCCGGAAATTAAATAAAATCTCCAGCCAAACAGGAAAATCAGGGACATTCCACATTCATCTCTACCTGTCTATCCTACTGCTCTTTTTTTCTGCTTTTACTCTGGTTTCTGCTCCAGCTATTGCTACTGCTTCTGGTTTGCAAGAACCTCTCTGACAAAAATTATAAGGCCAGGACTGGAACATGGCCAGCTTTCTGTGGGAACAGTCTACATGCCATTTGCACCCACTGATTTGGTTTTGGGGCAACAACAAATGCCCAGACTGTGAGATGATCCAGAGAAGGTGATACAAACTATATGCGGCATCTTCCGCGTTTATAACCCTATGTGAGCTGACGTGCAGCAACTATTTGAGACTGTCTTTACTCCTGATGAAAGAATTAAAATCTGGGAAACAAATCACAGATCAGCCGGGTAAGCACAGGGCAGAACCCCATGGCCAGCCAATGACCCAGATCGGTCCCCCAAATTTACCAGCAGATAGAAGTATGCTGCAAAGAGTGAGAGGGGGATTGTTAGAATCCTTAGAACTGGCAGGAAGGAAGACTGTAAATTGGGCTAAGGTCCGAGAATGCCAGCAAGAAAATGCTGAACATACCTCTGAATATTACGCCCGATTGGTTAAACAAGTGAGAATGTTCGAAGGGATCAACCTTAAAAATGAGGAAATTCAGACTCTAATGGTATCTTTCTTTGTAGATCAGTCAGCCCCAGATATTAAGAAATGTTTTTCTAAACATATGCCTGGATGACAGGGCAAAGGATTGGATGAAATAGTCAGCATTGCTATGTTTGTGTTTAATGAAAGTGATGAAGAAAAAAAAAAAAGAAAAGAACAGGAACAGAAAGCCAGTCTATTTGCAGCAGCATTAAATAATAATCCTAGATTAAGGGGACGAGGATGTGGAGATTTCCAAGGTAGGGGCAGAGAAGAAAATTTTAGAAGCAATGGATCTCAAAGAAGAGGAGACTGTTGCAATTATTGTGGACAACAAGGCCACCATTGGAAATGGGAGTGCCCAGTATGACAAAAAAAAGAAAAAAAGAAAAAAAAGAAAAAGCCTCCCAAAAGGACCTCTCAATCCTATGGTGCAGTCTTGCCCTGCTCTATGCAACAGGGGCAGCTAGATTTCACCCAGGATTGACAGTTAGCAGGGATCTATTGTGCAGTCACTACAGGAGCCTCTGAATACAAAATATTTTCTCCTTCTTCTTATGAGAATCTGGTCTTAAACCTTTTAATTAATGAACATAATTACCCCTGTCTAATACATACATGGGCAACTTTTTCATCCGGACTCTCAATACCTTTTTGCATTTACTTGCGGAAAGATACAGCTAACATAGACAAGGCTCCCTCAGGGCTTCACTGGGTCCTCCAATATTTTTCTAAAATTTTAGTAAAAGATTTTCAGGATGATGTGTTTAAAAAAATTGATCTGTTTTTGATACAATATGTTGATGATTTATTAATAGCCAAGGAATTTTGTATAGCTGACACCCATGCCTTACTGTTTGCCTTAGCTCAGAAGGGCCATAGGGCTTCTCCACATAAGTTACAATTTTTATAAGAGAAGTGTAAAATATCAGGGTTACATTCTCCAGCAAGAGGAGTGGCGTTTATCTGAAAACCATATTAAAGCCATTCAAAATCTTCCCCGACCAGTTACTAAAAACAAACGCGAGCCTTTCTAGGAGCTGTAGGATTCTGCCAATCCTGGATAGCTGCTTTCGAGGAAATGACAAAACCACTGATACAGATTACTGCTCAAGATGCTGGAGAACCCATTCACTGGACAACAGAGAAGGTAAAGACATTCAAGCTTTTGAAGCAAGCTGCACCTGCTCTGGGATTGCCAGACTACGGTAAGCCATATACCTTGTTGTACATGAAAGGAAAGGAATAGCCTCGGGGATGTTAACTAATACGCTGAACCCTGCTACTCTGTTCCCTTTACCTGGGGAAGGAACTCCACACCACAGCTGTGTAGTAACAACCCGTGAAGCTGAAAAGACTTGAGAAGATTTAACAGATGTGCCATTTCTAGATCCCAATCTGGAACTATTTGTTGACGGAACCTCATATTATCTGAACAGCAACTGGGTTATGGGTTATTCAATAACTACTGTGAATGAAGTAGTGGAGGCTTCACCACTCAGTCCGAAGCTGAGTGCACAGGCAGCAGAATTAACTGCATTAACAAAGGCCTGTCAGCTGGCCAAAGAAAAGACTGTAAATATTTATACTGATTCTCGATATGCATTTGGAGTATGCCACGCTACTGGGCATTTATGGAAGCTGCATGGGTTTATAACTTCTAGTGGAAGTAAAATATCAAATGCTCCGCAAATTACTGAACTATTAAAAGCTATACAATTGCCAGAGAAACTTGATGTCATTCATCAGCCAGCCCATGCTGGCGGAAGGACAAAAGAAGAGATAAGAAATAGTCTAACAGATATTGCCACTAAAGCCACAGCATGACAGCGGTACGAACCACTGGGCTTACAAGCAGTCCAACAGTCTGACCTGGTGTTGCCCGCTCCTGAAAAGATATGTTTGACTGTTCCTGCTGAAGAAATTGACTCTTGGAAGAGGTATGAGGTGATCAAAGACTCCCAGGGAATATGGAGAGCAGGTATGGAAAACCTTCCTATTTTACCTAAGCAACACCTTATTCCTATAGCAAATATGCATCACCATCTAGGGCATTTTGGGACTGCTGCACTAGCCCAGACAGTGCTGAAGGATTGGTTTGTGCCAGGAAATTATGCTACAGCCAAATAAGTAACCGTGTCTTGCACACACTACTTTTAGCCTTCATGAATATTTAGATTCGAAAGACTGATGCAACTCCCCGGAACTTATGTACCTGCTCGTGTAAGTTTATTAGCGGGAAATTAAAATGTGACCCAGTATATTTTACAGGTTCAGAAATTTTTAAAATACAGTTAGGCTCAGGCACAGCTAGTACAACCAGTACCTCTAGAAGGGGCTCTGCACCCCTTCAATCTAGGAAATTACAGAATCACAGAATCACAGAATCACAGAATCGTATAGGTTGGAAAAGACCTTTAAGATCATCAAGTCCAACCGTAAACCTAACACTACCAAGACCACCACTATACCATGTCCATAAGCACCTCATCCAAACGTCTTTTAAATACCTCCAGGGATGGCAACTCAATCACTTCCCTGGGCAGCCTTTTCCAATGCTTGATAACCCTTTCAGTGAAGTAAAATTTCCTAATATCCAGTCTAAACCTCCCCTGGTGCAACTTGAGGCCATTTCCTCTTGTCCTATCACTTGTTACTTGGGAGAAGAGACCGACCCCCACCTCTCTAACCTCTCTACAACCTCCTTTCAGGTAGTTGTAGAGAGCAATAAGGTCTCCCCTCAGCCTCCTTTTCTCCAGGCTTGTCCTGGTTTCAGCTGGGATAGAGTTGATTTCCTTCCTAGTCGCTGGTGTAGTACTGTGTTTTGGGTTTTAGTATGAGAATAATATTGACAACACGCTGATGTTTTGGCTGTTGCTGAGTGGTATTTACACTGGTCAAGGACTTTTTTCAGCTCCCCATGCTCTGCCAGGTGCACAAGAAGCTGGGAGGGGACACAGCCAGGATTGTTGATCCAAACTGACCAAAGGGCTATTCCATACCACATGACGTCATGCTCAGTATATAAAGCTGGGGAAGAAGAAGGAAGGGGGGGACATTCGGAGTGATGGCGTTCGTCTTCCCAAGCAACCATTACACGTGAGGGAGTCCTGCTTTCCTGGAGATGGCTGAACACCTGCCTGCCCATGGGAAGGAGGGAATGAATTCCTTGCTTTGCTTTGCTCGCACGCGCGGCTTTTGCTTTCCCTATTAAACTGTCCTTATCTCAACCCACGAGTGTTCTCACTTTTACTCTTCCGATTCTCTTCCCCATCCCACCACAAGGGCGGGGGGGTGGAGTGAGCAAGCGGCTGCGTGGTGCTTAGTTGCCGTCTGGGGCTAAACCACGACAGTTCTTTTTGGCGCCCAACGTGGGGCACGAAGGGTTTGAGATAACGGCAGATTTGATTGGAATGTGCTAGATGATAGAATTTATAGCTGTTATTGCTGTTTAGCTATTAATCAGCAGGCTTCTGTGCTTGTCATAAGGCTTGCTTTCCTTACTGTATATTAGAGTCTAGGGCTCGTTAGTGGCTGCTTTTTGCTTTCGCTGCTTGCCGTGCTGCTGTGCTGCTTATCACCTTATTCTGCTGTGCCTGGGAACATTTTGATAACAGCAATGGCCATGCGCCTCGGCTGGCAGATGGCCAGGACATCGCTGCTGTTTCTGTGCTCTGCTTTAATTGGTGATGTTTTGCCTGTGAAATTTGTTATTAAAACAGTGATCTTGGATTTATTTTGGTATTATCTAAGTGCTGTACTGAAACCGTTATTGTATGTCGGGTATTACCTTATGGAGGAAATGCAGAATTGTACCTTCACTACTTTCTTCTACAATGCTTCCTCCTTCATTACAATAACTTTTCAGTATCTTGAACATCCTTGGGTAGTTAAGATACTTCTATTGGTATTGCTTGGGAATATTGTTTCGATCTTGTCCAAGGTTAGTAAGCAATTTAAGAATATCATCCAGAGATCTGCCCCAAGGCTGGATAGTTATGAGTGGCAGGGTGTGTGGAATAGCATGGGCAAATGCCTAGGACGGTGGGCACCTCCAGTGTTTTGGAACTTCACCCCTGAACAAGTGCAGAATCCTGAAAAATTAGTGGAATATTTGGAAAAAGTATGCTGTCACCCTGGCAATTCTAGGGAGACACAAATCACTGCAATGTGCTGGGGTCTGGCCCATGCCTACCGAACCCGGTTCAACACTATTCAGAACCCTCAAGGATCTGGTGACAAAGTGACAGGCACTGAGGCTGCTCCAATTACCCCTGCAACAGGCACTGCGGCTGTTCCGATTACCCCTGCAACAGGCACTGCAGTTGCAGCTGCTCCGGACAACTCCGTTACAAGCATTGCGGTTCAGACAGGGAACCAACCCGTGTCAGTATCAGTCACCCCTATACATAAAAAGAAATCCTGGAAGCGAAAGTCAGCTCGTTTAGAAAGGGAAGATGAAGGAGCAGGGCCATCACAGAGAGAGGAAGAGGAAGAACTCGTAAATGAGACGGAAACCACCCGATCCCTATCCCTGAGTGAGCTGCGAGATATGCGAAAAGATTTCAGCTGTCGTCCAGGGGAGCACATTGTCACCTGGCTGCTCCAATGCTGGGATAGTGGGGCCAGTAGCCTGGAATTAGAGGCTAAGGAAGCCAAGCAGCTGGGATCCCTTTCTAGGGAAGGGGGCATTGACAAAGCGATTGGAAAAGGGGAACCAGCCCGCAGCCTCTGGAGGCGACTCCTGTCAGCTATAAAGGAAAGGTATCCCTTCAAGGAAGATGTTGTATACGGCCCCGGGAAATGGACCACCATAGAGAGAGGTATCCAGTACCTGAGGGAATTAGGCATGCTGGAGGTGATTTATGGTGATCTGGACGACGTGCGGTCACCCACAGATCCAGATGAGGTCCAGTGCACAAGACCTATGTGGCGGAAGTTGTTATGAAACGCACCACCGTCGTGTGCCAACTCATTGGCAATACTGACCTGGAGAGACGGAGATGGTCCAACAGTGAATGAAGCTGCTAGTAACCTCCGGGAATATGAAGAAAGTATCTCTTCCTCCCTTGTCTCAGCTGTGGAGAAACTGTCCCAGAAGGTCCAGCGACTCGAAGAAGATATGTCCTACTCCCCAACTATACGGACCAGTATCTCAGCTATTAGGAGTCAGCGTTCCTCTGCTCAAGGGAGAGGATATAGAGGGTACACACCACGGGGCACCCTATGGTTTTACTTGCGTGACCATGGAGAGGACATGAGGAAGTGGGATGGAAAACCTACCTCAACCCTAGAGGCATGGATACGTGAGTTGCAAGGAAAAACAATCACACAAGGGGGTTCTTCCAGGAAAATTGCTGCTCCGGTTTCCAGTGGGCAGTTCCCCAGGCAGAGTAAAAGGGCTGATCTTACTCCTGATTTTAATGAAGAAACTCCTGACTCGTATATACAAGAAATGGGTAATGAATATTGTGACCAGGATTAGGGGGGCCCTGCCTCCAGCCAGGTGGAGGAAAGGGACAACCGGGTTTACTGGACTGTATGGATTCGATGGCCTGGCACATCAGACCCACAGGAGTATAAAGCTCTTGTAGACACCGGTGCACAGTGTACCCTAATGCCATCAAGCTATATAGGGGCAGAACCCATCCGTATTTCTGGGGTGACAGGGGGATCCCAACAGCTGACTGTACTGGAGGCCGAAGTAAGCCTAACTGGGAATGAGTGGCAAAAGCACCCCATTATGACTGGCCCTGAGGCTCCGTGCATCCTTGGCATAGACTACCTCAGGAGAGGGTACTTCAAGGACCCAAAAGGGTACTGGTGGGCTTTTGGTATAGCTGCCTTGGAGACGGAGGAAATTAAACAGTTGTCCACCTTGCCCGGTCTCTCAGAGGACCCTTCTGTTGTGGGGTTGCTGAGGGTCAAAGAACAACAGGTGCCAATTGCTACCACAACGGTGCACCGGAGGCAATATCGCACCAACCGAGACTCCCTGATTCCTATCCATAAACTGATTCCTTGACTGGAGAGCCAAGGAGTGATCAGTAAGACTCGTTCACCTTTTAACAGTTCCATATGGCCAGTGCAAAAGTCTAATGGAGAGTGGAGACTAACAGTAGACTATCGTGGCTTGAATGAAGTCACGCCGCCCCTGAGTGCTGCCGTGCCGGACATGCTAGAACTTCAGTACGAACTGGAGTCAAAAGCAGCCAAATGGTATGCTACAATTGATATTGCTAATGCATTCTTCTCAATCCCTTTGGCAGCAGAGTGCAGGCCACAGTTTGCTTTCACTTGGAGGGGCGTTCAGTACACCTGGAATCGACTGCCCCAGGGGTGGAAACACAGCCCCACCATTTGCCATGGACTGATTCAGACTGCACTGGAACAGGGTGAAGCTCCAGAACATCTGCGATACATTGATGACATCATCGTATGGGGCAATACAGCAGAGGAAGTTTTTTAGAAAGGGAGAAAAATAGTCCAGATCCTCCTGAAAGCTGGTTTTGCCATAAAACAAAGTAAGGTCAAGGGACCTGCACAGGAGATCCAGTTTTTAGGAATAAAATGGCAAGATGGATGTCGTCAGATCCCAATGGATGTGATTAACAAAATAACAGCCATGTCTCCACCAACTAGCAAAAAGGAAACACAAGCTTTCTTAGGCGTTGTGGGTTTTTGGAGAATGCACATTCCAAATTACAGTTTGATCGTAAGTCCTCTCTATCAAGTGACCCGGAAGAAGAACGATTTCAAATGGGGCCCTGAGCAACGACAAGCCTTTGACCAAATTAAACAGGAGATAGTTCATGCAGTAGCCCTTGGGCCAGTCTGGGCAGGGCAAGACATAAAAAATGTGCTCTACACTGCAGCCAGGGAGAATAACCCTACCTGGAGCCTCTGGCAGAAAGCACCAGGGGAGACTCGAGGTCGACCCCTAGGGTTTTGGAGTCGGGGATACAGAGGATCTGAGGCCCGCTATACTCCAACTGAAAATGAGATATTGGCAGCATATGAAGGGGTTTGAGCTGCTTTGGAAGTGGTTGGTACTGAAGCACAGCTCCTCCTGGCACCCCGACTGCCGGTGCTGGGCTGGATGTTGAAAGGGAGGGTCCCCTCCACACATCATGCAACTGATGCTATGTGGAGTAAGTGGGTGGCACTGATCACACAACGGGCTCGGATAGGAAACCCCAATCGCCCAGGAATCTTGGAAGTAATTATGGACTGGCCAGAAGGCAAAGATTTCGGAATATCACCAGAGGAGGAGGTGACACGTGCTGAGGAGTCCCCACTGTACAATAAACTACCAGAAAATGAGAAGCAATATGCCCTGTTCACTGATGGGTCCTGTCGTATTGTAGGAAAGCATTGGAGATGGAAAGCTGCTGTATGGAGTCCTATATGACAAGTCGCAGAAACTGCTGAAGGAGATGGTGAATCGAGCCAATTTGCAGAAGTAAAAGCCATTCAGTTGGCTTTAGACATTGCTGAACGAGAAAAGTGGCCAGTGCTCTATCTCTATGCTGACTCATGGATGGTGGCAAATGCCCTGTGGGGGTGGTTACAGCAATGGAAACAGAACAATTGGCAGCGCAGAGGCAAACCCATCTGGGCTGCAGCATTGTGGCAAGATATTGCTGCCCGGGTAGAGAACCTGGTTGTAAAAGTACGTCACGTAGATGCTCACATACCCAAGAGTCGGGCCACTGAGGAACATCAAAACAACCAGCAGGTGGATCAGGCTGCTAAGATTGAAGTGGCCCAGGTGGATCTGGACTGGCAACATAAGGGTGAATTATTTATAGCTCGGTGGGCCCATGATCCCTCAGGCCATCAAGGAAGAGATGCAACATATAGATGGGCTCGTGATCGAAGGGTGGACTTGACCATGGACACTATTGCACAGGTTATCCATGAATGTGAAACATGCGCTGCAATCAAACAAGCCACGTGGTTAAAGCCTCTGTGGTATGGAGGGCGATGGCTGAAATATCAATATGGGGAGGCCTGGCAGATCTATTATATCACGCTCCCACAAACCCGCCAAGGCAAGTGCCATGTGTTTACAATGGTGGAAGCAACCACCGGATGGCTGGAAACATATCCTGTGCCCCATGCCACTGCCCGGAACACTCTCCTGGGCCTTGAAAAACAAGTCTTGTGGCGACATGGCACCCCAGAAAGCATTGAGTCAGACAACGGGACTCATTTTCGAAACAACCTCATAGACACGTGGGCCAAAGAGCATGGCATTGAGTGGGTATATCACATCCCCTATCATGCACCAGCCTCTGGGAAAATTGAGCGATACATTGGGCTGTTAAAGACTACACTGAGAGCAATGGGTGGTGGGACATTCGAACACTGGGATACACATTTAGCAAAGGCCACCTGGTTAGTCAACACTAGGGGATCTGCCAATCGAGCTGGCCCTGCCCAATCAAAACTTTTACACACTGTAGAAGGGGATAAGGTCCCTGTAGTACACATAAAAAACATGCTTGGGAAGACGGTCTGGGTTACTCCTGCCTCAGGCAAAGGCAAGCCCATTCGTGGGATTGCTTTTGCTCAAGGACCTGGGTGCATTTGGTGGGTAATGTGAGAGGATGGGGAAGTCCGCTGTGTACCTCAAGGGGATTTGATTTTGGGTGAGAATAGCCAATGAACTAAATGGTATAATGTCAGTTGCTATATAATACTGTGTGCCATCACTTTTTCAATAAGGATCACCCAGATTTATGAAGAATGAACTTCAATGAAAGCCAGCAAAGTGCAGCGGTGATGGAACCAGAACTGGCTTCAACATGCAACAATCCAACACCACAGACCATGTCTTCTGCCCTGAAGGACTATTATGACGGATGGAGCCCAAAGCCATGGACTAAATGAACTTAATTGTATTAGAAGGGGTAGAACCTGGGCATGACGTAAATGGTATAGAATAAGGGGTGGATACTGTTCTGGTTTCGGCTGGGATAGAGTTGATTTCCTTCCTAGTGGCTGGTGTAGTACTGTGTTTTGGGTTTTAGTATGAGAATAATATTGACAACACGCTGATGTTTTGGCTGTTGCTGAGCGGTATTTACACTGGTCAAGGACTTTTTTCAGCTCCCCATGCTCTGCCAGGTGCACAAGAAGCTGGGAGGGGGCACAGCCAGGATTGTTGATCCAAACTGACCAAAGGGCTATTCCATACCATATGACGTCATGCTCAGTATATAAAGCTGGGGAAGAAGAAGGAAGGGGGGGACATTCGGAGTGATGGCATTTGTCTTCCCAAGCAACCATTACGCGTGAGGGAGCCCTGCTTTCCTGGAGGTGGCTGAACACCTGCCTGCCCATGGGAAGTAGCGAAGGAATTCCTTGCTTCGCTTTGCTCGCGCGCACGGCTTTTGCTTTACCTATTAAACTGTCCTTATCTCAACCCACGAGTGTTCTCACTTTTACTCTTCCGATTCTCTTCCCCATCCCACCACGAGGGTGGGGGGGGGGAGTGAGTGAGCGGCTGTGTGGTGCTTAGTTGCCGTCTGGGGCTAAACCACGACAAGGCTAAACAACCCCAGTTCCCTCAGCCACTCCTCATAAGACTTGTGCTCTAGACCCTTCACCAGCTGCGTTGCCCTTCTCTGGACACGCTCCAGCACCTCAATGTCTCTCTTGTAGTGAGGGGCCCAAAACTGAACATAGTATTCAAGGTGCGGCCTCACCAGTGCCAAGTACAGGGGCACGATCACTTCCCTAGTCCTGCTGGCCACGCTATTTCTGATACAAGCCAGGATGCCATTGGCTTTCTTGGCCACCTGGGCACACTGCTGGCTCATATTCAGGCGGCTGTCAACCAACACTCCCAGGTCGTTTTCTGCCAGGCAGCTTTCCAGCCACTCTTCCCCAAGCCTGTAGCATTGCATGGGGTTGTTGTGGCCCAAGTGCAGGACCCGGCACTTAGCCTTGTTGAACCTCATACAATTGGCCCCAGCCCATCGATCCAGCCTGTCCAGGTCCCTCTGTATAGCCTTCCTACCCTATTACGTTTGGGTAGAAGCACACAAAAGAAAGGACAACTTATCTCCTTGGTGGGAGAGACCATTTCTGGTATTGCTAAGCTTTCTCAGCAGTAAAGGTGGAAGAAAAATCGACTTGGATCCATTAATCCCACCTCAAAGCTGCGACCAGTCTAGAATTGGAACCAGGAAACCCTCCTGCCACCAAGAGAACATCCAGCACTGCAGAGGCAAAATTACCCGTGGCTGGGAATTTACACAGAGCTAGTGGATCGGCTGTGGACTTGCTAACCTTGCTTAATATTCGACAACAAGAAAGTGGAAAGTAATCTGGCACTTATGAATTGCACATGGACTGAACTATATCCTTACTTAAAATTAGAGTGTAATCAAGAGATAATTGTCTTTGTTATAATATGCTGTTTGTTTTTTTCTTACTAATAATAGTTTAAAAAACCCTTACATGAAACCTATTATAATGAGACATCACATTGTAGATTTGTTCTGGGATGGAGTTTTTTGGGCTCTGCAAACTCCGAAACAATGCGCATATTCACAGATAGATTAACTTGGTATTCTGTAGGAAGCCATAATCAAACTAAAGATAATTGTAAAATTTTGGTTTCCACTATGGGCCTATGAGATCCTGATTGCTCCGAGTCATCTAATCTAGGTCCGAGCCTTACTGATTTACCTAAACAACCAGACCTGGCACATGCTAACCCTTCTGCACGAAATAGTTTACATGATTAAGATTTATTTGAGGATTATACTACCCTATTTACACAACTACCAGGGTGTCATGGTTTAGCCCCAGCCGGCAACTAAGCACCACGCAGCCGCTCGCTCACTCCCCCCCGGTGGGATGGGGGAGAGAATCAGAAGAGCAAAAGTAAGAAAACTCGAGGGTTGAGATAAAGACAGTTTAATAGGTAAAGCAAAAGCTGCGCACGCAAGCGAAGCAAAGCAAGGAATTCCTTCACTCCTTCCCATGGGCAGGCAGGTGTTCAGCCATCTCCAGGAAAGCAGGGCTCCATCACACGTAATGGTTACTTGGGAAGACAAACGCCATCACTCCAAATGTCCCCCCCTTCCTTCTTCTTCCCCAGCTTTATATACTGAGCATGACGTCATGTGGTATGGAATAGCCCTTTGGTCAGTTTGGATCAACTATCCTGGCTGTGTCCCCTCCCAGCTTCTTGGGCACCTGGCAGAGCATGGGAAGCTGAAAAGTCCTTGACTGGTGCAGCAACAACTAAAACATCTCTGTATTATCAACACTGTTTTCAGCACAAATCCAAAACATAGCCCCATACCAGCCACTATAAAGAAAATTAACTCAATCTCAGCTGAAACCAGGACACAGGGCAATATTGGATACGTGGAGAAAGGGCATTTAAGTATTTACCCTCAGCCTGGGATGAGAAGTGTATTCTAGATGCATTAATGAAACAGCAGATAATATTGTAGCCCTGCAGAAAAAATCAAATTATTGTCAGAAATGGTAATACAGAATCGATTAGCCTTAGACTACCTATTAGCAGCACAGGATGGGATATGTGCATTATTGAATAATAGCTGCTGGTTTTATGTAAATCAAGACAAGAAAATTTAAACTAATATAAACAAGATAAAACTCATTTAAAAGTCTTACATGAAGTAAGACAGGAATCTCCCCTAAATCTATTCGGGTGGTGTGTGAGCCGGCACAGGCAGGGCGCAGGAACAACCACAAAACCACGGATGAAATGCAAAGAGTAAATTTATTTTCATTACCTCACCCACCAGGGGATCCCCGAAGCAGCATCCGGGCAGAGGCACACAAGCGGGGACGCAGGCACCACTGAGCTCAGTCCATGCTAGAGGATCGCCAACCCTGCTGTTTTCACCTGTTTATCAGGGATTTGCGCAGGCGTAGTTTACCACTGTGCTTTGATCTTTCCCGCAGCAGGGCAGGAATCTCAAGCATGTTCGACAGGGTGCCTCTAAGTCTATCACAGGCCTATGTTACCTAAACACAGATGTTCTACTTGTCCAACACACAAGGCTAAACAATGATTAGTATTATATATGTGTTTTTCGACACCCCAGCTGCAAGTCACTTGAGCATGTTTACAGTCCTCCTCGGCAATCTTCCCTTATTTTCCCACAGGTGGTTCACCTCTTGGCTCCCAGACTTAAGTATAGGACTGTGAACTAAAAGGATTTTGGCTGTTGTATTCGGTATCTTATTTTGCTTTGTAATTATATATGTGTATTTGCAGTGTTGTATTACCTTATGTACTCGACTTACTACTAAAATAATAGATAATATAATGTGACCCTGATGGTCAAAAGAAAAGGAAGGACTGTTATGAAAATTCCCTTCCCTAACTATTATATCAACCAGTCTTTATAGTATGAAAGTATATGTCGTGGTTTAACCCCAGCCGGCAACTAAGCACCACACAGCCGCTCACTCACTCCCCACCCAGTGGAATGGGGGAGAGAATCGGAAGAGCAAAAGTAAGAAAACTCGTGGGTTGAGATAAAGACAGTTTAATAGGGAAAGCAAAAGCCACGCATGCAAGCAAAGCAAAACAAGGAATTCATTCACTACTTCCCATGGGCAGGCAGGTGTTCAGCCATCTCCAGGAAAGCAGGGCTCCATCACGCATAACAGTTACTTGGGAAGACAAACACCATCACTCCAAACATCCCCCCCTTCCTTCTTCTTCCCCCAGTTTTATATGCTGAGCATGATGTCATATGGCTCGCGTTCGCGCAGGCAGGGCGCATAGGGAAGGCGAAGTCACCCTACCAGCTCAAGAGGTGAGTTAATTCGGTAGTCCTCATCCTTTCAGAAGAAACTTAGCTATGGTATTCACTCGTCAGAAAGCGATGCCCTCTGTGCTCACCAGAGTGGATGTGGCTACCCAGACGGAGCTCCCACAAAAACATGCAGCCACCCAGGTCTCAGGCTGCAGGGAGTGTCAGGGCCTCCCACTGTTCACGCATGGCAGATGTGAGGACAGCTGTGTGAGGTGCGACCAGGTGGATGATTTGCTCTGCATGGTGGCAGAGCTACAGGAGGAGGTAGAAAGGTTAAGGAGCATCAGGGAGGCTGAGAAAGAGATAGACTGGACTGAGACAGGAACAGGAGCAGCAGCAGCCACCAGTAAGAACCCACGATCAAGGGGATCCTGTATCCCCTCCACACCGGGCTGAAGGCAGCAGCTCAAAGGAAAAGAGTGAATGCAGGCAAGTCCACGCTCATGGCGGCAGGTGAACGCCCTCCTTGCCCACCTCGCCTCCCCAGGTGCCTCTGTACAACAGGTATGAGGCCCTGGAGGTGGAAGGCCAGTCAACGGAGGATGGGGATGACAGTCCATCTACACCAGAGGTGTCGCCTAGGTCAGAAAAGCATACCTCTCGTATCAACACCACCTCCACAAGGAAGAGAAGACGGGTTATAGTTGTGGGCGACTCCCTTCTGAGGGGAACCAAGGGTCCGCTATGCCGGACGGACCCTCCTCTTAGGGAAGTCTGCTGCCTCCCTGGGGCCTGGGTGAAGGATATCACTAGGATACTCCCTAGCCTGGTACGGCCCTCGGACTATTACCCCCTACTGCTCTTCCATGTGGGGGGCGATGAAGCTGCAACACGAAGTCCTAGGGCAATCAAAAGAGACTTCAGGGCCTTGGCACGGCTAGTAAGGGACTCTGCAGCACAGGTTATTTTCTCCTCTCTCCTTCCAGTTGTGGGCAGTGACACTAGAAGGAACAGAGGCACTCAATCTATTAACTCGTGGCTCCGTGGCTGGTGTCATCGCCACGGATTTGTTTTTTTTGATAACGGGATGGCCTACACAGCACCGGGTTTGCTGGCGTCTGATGGGATTCATCTTTCTCAAAGGGGAAAGAGAATCTTTGCTCAGGAGCTTGCAGGGCTCATCGACAGAGCTTTAAACTAGACTTGAAGGGGGAGGGGGATAATATCAGGCTTGCCCGAGAGAAGCTGAGGGATGACGTGCCACGGTTAGAGGGAGCGGGTGCCAGTGAGGGCACTCAGCCTGTGTCTCTGAGATGTGCGGGGTACACTGGGGCACAGCTGAAGTCGAACAGAGTTGAGCTAGGGGATACTGAGGCAATAGGAGCCAAGAGGGAAATGCCAGTGAAACACCTCAAAGCACACAAGGGGTGTTCCTCTATGAAGACGACACGGACGACAGCCCAGCTGAAGTGCCTCTACACCAATGCACGCAGCATGGGCAACAAGCAGGAGGAGCTGGAAGCCATTGTACATCAGGAAAACTATGATATGGTTGCCATCACGGAAACATGGTGGGATGACTCGCGCAACTGGAGTGCGGCGATGGATGGCTATAAACTCTTCAGGAGGGATAGGCGAGGCAGGAGAGGTGGTGGGGTAGCCCTATACATTAGGGAGTGTCTGGATAGTTTAGAGCTTAATGATGGTGACGATAGGGTTGAGTGTCTATGGGTAAGAATCAGGGGGAAGGCCAACAAGGCAGATATTGTGGTGGGAGTCTGTTACAGACCACCCAACCAGGATGAGGAGGCAGATGAAATATTCTATAAGCAGCTGGGAGAAGCATCACGATCACTAGCCCTTGTTCTTGTGGGGGACTTCAACTTACCAGATGTCTGCTGGAAATACAACACAGCAGAGAGGAAACAGTCTAGGAGGTTCCTGGAGTGTGTGGCAGATAACTTCCTGACACAGCTGGTGAGTGAGCCAACTAGGGAAGGTGCCCCACTGGACCTCTTGTTCACGAACAGAGAAGGACTTGTGAGCCATGTGATGGTTGGAAGCTGTCTTGGGCAGAGTGATCATGAAATGATAGAGTTTTTGATACTTGGAGAAGCAGCGAGGGGGGTCAGCAAAACTGCCACCTTGGACTTCCGGAGGGCAGACTTTGGCCTGTTTAGGAGACTGGTTGACAGAGGCCCTGGGAGGCAGCCCTAAAGGGCAAAGGAGTCCAGGAAGGCTGGACATTCTTTAAGGAGGAAGTCCTAAAGGCACAAGAGCAGGCTGTCCCCAGGTGTCGAAAGATGAGCTGGCAGGGAAGAAGACCAGCCTGGCTGAATAGAGAGATTTGGCTAGAACTCAGGAAAAAGAGGAGAGTCTATGACCTCTGGAAGAAGGGGCAGGCAACTCAGGAGGACTACAAAGGTGTAGCGAGGCTGTGCAGGGAGAAAATTAGAAGGGCCAAAGCCGAGCTAGAGCTCAATCTGGCTACTGCTGTAAAAGACAATAAAAAATACTTCTTCAAATACATTAGCAGCAAAAGGAAAGCTAAGGAGAATCTCCAACCCCTAGTAGATGGGGGAGGGAACACAGTAACAAAGGATGAGGAAAAGGCTGAGGTACTTAATGCCTTCTTTGCCTCAGTCATTAATAGTAGGGCCAATTGTTCTCTGGGTACCCAGCCCCCTGAGTCAGAAGATAGGGATGGGGACCAGAATGGAGCCCCCATAATCCAGGGGGAAATGGTTAGTGACCTGCTGTACCACTTAGACACTCACAAGTCTATGGGGCCTGATGAGATCCACCCGAGAGTACTGAAGGAACTGGCAAAAGTGCTCACCAAGCCCCTTTCCATCATTTACCAGCAGTCCTGGCTAAGTGGGGAGGTCCCAGTTGACTGGAGATTAGTGAATGTGACGCCCATCTTCAAGAAGGGCCAGAAGGAGGACCCGGGGAACTACAGGCCTGTCAACCTGACCTCAGTACCGGGGAAGCTGATGGAGCAGATCATCCTGAGCGCCATCACACGGCATGTAGAAAATAACCAAGGGATCAAGCCCAGCCAGCATGGGTTCAGGAAAGGCAGGTCCTGCTTGACCAACCTGATCTCCTTCTATGACAAGGTGACCCACCTAGTGGATGAGGGAAAGGCTGTGGATGTTGTCTATCTAGACTTTAGTAAAGCCTTTGACACGGTTTCCCACAGCATTCTCCTGGGGAAACTGGCTGCTCATGGCTTGGACGGGTGTACTCTTTGCTGGGTAAAGAACTGGCTGGATGGCCGGGCCCAAAGAGTTGTGGTGAATAGAGTTTACTCCAGTTGGCGGCCAGTCACAAGTGGTGTTCCCCAGGGCTCTGTGTTGGGGCCAGTTCTGTTTAATATCTTTATCAATGATCTGGATGAAGGGATCGAGTGCACCCTCAGTAAGTTTGCAGATGACACCAAGTTGTGCGGGAGTGTTGATCTGCTTGAGGGGAGGAAGGCTCTACAGAGGGACCTGGACAGGCTGGATCAATGGGCTGGGGCCAATTGTATGAGGCTCAACAAGGCTAAGTGCCAGGTCCTGCACGTGGGCCACAACAAACCCATGCAATGCTACAGGCTTGGGGAAGAGTGGCTGGAAAGCTGCCTGGCAGAAAAGGACCTGGGGGTGTTGGTTGACAGCCAGCTGCATATGAGCCAGCAGTGTGCCCGGGTGGCCAAGAAAGCCAATGGCATCCTGGCTTGTATCAAAAATAGTCTGGCCAGCAGGACTAGGGAAGTGATTGTGCCCCTGTACTCGGCACCGGTGAGGCCGCACCTCAAATACTGTGTTGAGTTTTGGGCCCCTCACTACAAGAGAGACATTGAGGTGCTGGAGCGCGTCCAGAGAAGGGCAACGCAGCTGGTGAAGGGTCTAGAGCACAAGTCTTATGAGGAGTGGCTGAGGGAACTGGGGTTGTTTAGCCTGGAGAAAAGGAGGCTGAGGGGAGACCTTATTGCTCTCTACAACTACCTGAAAGGAGGTTGCAGAGAGGTGGGGGTCGGTCTCTTCTCCCAAGTAACAAGTGATAGGACAAGAGGAAATGGCCTCAAGTTGTGCTAGGGGAGGTTTAGACTGGATATTAGGAAATTTTACTTCACTGAAAGGGTTGTCAAGCATTGGAACAGGCTGCCCAGGGAAGTGGTTGAGTCGTCATCCCTGGAGGTATTTAAAAGACATTTGGATGAGGTGCTTATGGACATGGTGTAGTGGTGGTCTTGGTAGTGTTAGGTTTACGGTTGGACTCGATGATCTTAAAGGTCTTTTCCAATCTGTGCGATTCTGTGAATATCCCTTTGGTCAGTTGGGGTCAGCTGTCCCAGCTGTGTCCCCTCCCAACTTCTTGTGCACCCCCAGCCTACTCGCTGGTGGGGTGGTGTGAAAAGTAGAAAAGGCCTTGACTCTGTGTAAGCACTGCTCAGCAATAACTAAAACATCTCTGTATTATCAACACTGTTTTCACCACAAATCCAAAACATAGCCCCATACTAGTTACTATGAAGAAAATTAACTCTATCCCAGCCAAAACCAGCACAGTGTATTAACTTTGTTAATATATATTGGTTCACATTATACACTGTAATGCAATGAGGTAGTGGAATTTTACTGGAGACTTTGGTATTGTTCATGCTTAAGTAAAACAAACTAAAGGACAGCCCAGCCCTGGAAATAAGGACTTTGCTTCTTGGAAGCTTAGAGCTGTCCATGAAGGATAAAGGATACCCCTGGACAATCAAGATAATGCCAGCATCCTAGCCCCTCTAACACATCTTTGAAACCCTCCCAGCGTTGTCTGGCATCATAACTAAGTAACTATAGCAAGACTGACTCCAGGGACATCTGGATCAACAGCCAAGCAGCCAGAATGCTGCAAAAATATAGTTGCTTTGCAAAATTTTACTATGATTAGTAATGGGTAGCGTGTGTGTTAGTGATTAGTCAAATTGTGTTGTACCTGAACGTTTGAAGGGTATAAGAACCCTGTGTAAAACCACATTTGGGGTGCTCCAATTTGGCTGGGACACCTCACACGCATGAATAAATATTTACCCTTGTAATTCTATACTTTGCATCCTGGCCTCTCTCCTCAGTGGGCACGGGCCAGTTGCAAATTTTCGTGACAAGGGCGTTGGGGCTCCCATCCCTCCCCACAGGTACAGCAAGGCACTGGAGTCCCCACACCAGCCCCTCACCCTGGCCTACATCAGGGGTGGGCAGGAAAGGTCTGCCTACGAGCTGCAGGTGCTGCAAGGCCTTCATGGCCGCCTCTCCCACTAAATGAAGGAGCATCTAATTACTCCCTTCGATTCAGCAGTAAACAGATCTATTTCTGAGGAGGAAACACCCACTTTTCTTTCTCCAGACTGGGCAGTTTTTGCATCCCTCTGCAAGGGATGGGTTTATTGCCCGGAGTTGCTGAGCAGATCCACACATGACCGGCCGTGAGGGTTTTCCTCCTGCAGCCCTACGGGGTTTTGCTGCTCTCCATGGAAGCGCCCCTTCCCCGGTACCGTGCGCTCCCGCTGTCCCCTCACCCCTGCGACATCCCTCCCCGCCGGTGCACGCTCCGCTGTAGCGCTGCTCCGCCCTTTGTTTTATTCTAGAGAAAGGAAAATAAGGCACGGGCTGGGGAAAAGGAAACCCCCTACCTGGTCCCCACATACCACAGCTAACCAAAACCTACCTCCCCGCTGCGTTCTAGCAGCCCATCCGCGCTATAGCGAAGGGCGGGGCGAGGCGGGGGGGGGGGGGGAGCTCGCCCTCTCCTCTAGCGGATAGCTACCGCATCGCCACCGCATCGCCACCGCCCGCCAGCACCGCCCCACTCTTAGCGTAGCTTGAGCGGCGGCGTAGCCCCACCCCCCGCCGTAGCTCTCTCAGCGTAGCTTGAGCGGCGGCGTAGTCCCACCCTCCGCCCTGCTCCGAGTGGCTGGCGGCGCTCAGGCGTGTTTCTCATTGGGTCTGGCGGCGGCTGGGATATGCTTGGTAGGTTCCGCTGTGCCTGGATGTAGAGCTGGTGGCCGAGGCTAGTCTCTGTGGTCTGTCATGGAGGAGCTGGACGGAGTGCGGGAGGTGGTGGGCGCTTCCGTGTGAGGGTGGCTTCGGTGGGAGAGAGCCGGTGGCGTTCTGGGAAGGTAGCCCGCACCCTCGGGTCCTCCCTCACCGATATGTTTTCTGTGGACGGCGGGGGTGCGGGTGCTGCTTGCCCCTGCTGCTGTCGCCTCCTCTCCGGCTTCGGGCAGGCGGTGGAGGCCGCCCTGTCGCAGCGGTCGTGTGGGGAGCGGCTCTGAGGGAGCTGGGAAGGGGTTTTGGGGACCCTGGGGTGGTATGGGGGTTGCCTAGAGGTGGGGGGCGGGTGGTTGTTGGACTAGGGGTGGAAAAGAGGGGGGCGATCTGAAGGGAGACATCGGGGGTAATCCTGGGGGGATAGGCGGCTTTGGGGTGGGAGGCAGATATAGTGTGGTCTTGAAGGAGGAGATTTGTAGGTTGGGGGGGCCTTTGGGCGGGCTGAGGGTGGTTGTGGTGGAAGGGCAAGTTCAGGGTTTCGGCGGTGTCTGATACTAAATCAAACGACTGTGGCAAGGACGTGTTTTGTCTTTCTGGTCAGGCTCTGAATTTGCTCCCTTGCCAGTAGGGTGGAGGTAGCACCGGGGCGCGTGTGTCTGTGAGCATGGGGCTCTGCAGAGGACCTGAGGGGATGGGGGAACCTAATGGTTTTTTGCTTAGGCTGTGCTTAAAAGCAGAAGTTGATACAAGTGTACGGTTTGTTATGTCGTGAGGGGAAAGTGTTTTCCTGCAAATGGTATGGATAACGCACTGCTAGGATCAGGCTTCCTGCTCAACGTCTTTCCTTAAGGGAGGGGTACTGTGCAGTCCGGGGAAGTCCCATGGAAGGCAGCTGGATGTTGGTGCACCACAGCCAGTGGTTTGTTTGAGTATAGCTGTAGAAAAATGGAATTGTATATACTTATTGGAGAAGTAGAAGGTAAAAACATTCAGATTTCTTTTCTTTTGCAGTTATCAAGTACAGCCTGTGCTTTGTCAGGACCTCGTTCAGAGTCTCCATGTTGTCCCATCTGCCTGATCTGACAAAAAGTTGGGGGCGCTCTGTTTGGGCTGTGTGTTTCTAATAAGCTTTTGTGGCTGAAAAAGGCAGGTGTGTATTCCTCAAGAAATAGAGGTACAGACTAAATGGATCTGAAGACAGCAGTGTTCAATGCAGCTCGTGATGGCAAGCTGCGGCTCCTTTCCAAGTTACTGGCAAGCAAAACCAGAGAAGAGGTGGCCTTACTAATGTCAGAAAAAACCAATGGTGCCACACCACTTTTGATGGCAGCCCGTTATGGGCATGTTGACATGGTGGAATACTTGTTGGACTGTTGCTCTGCTTCTATAGAAATTGGTGGTTCAGTTAATTTTGATGGTGAGACTATTGAGGGAGCTCCGCCATTATGGGCAGCATCAGCCGCTGGCCACTTGAAGGTGGTTCAGTGTCTGTTAGATCACGGTGCATCTGTCAACAACACAACTCTAACAAATTCAACTCCGCTTAGAGCTGCCTGTTTTGATGGTCACCTGGAAATAGTGAAATATCTTGTGGAGCACAAAGCAGACTTGGAAGTATCAAACCGTCATGGGCATACGTGCTTGATGATCTCGTGTTACAAAGGCCACAAAGAAATTGCTCAGTATTTACTTGAAAAAGGAGCTGATGTTAACAGAAAAAGCGTTAAAGGTAAGTTCATAGTTTCATTTTTCCTTGTAGTAGATAGGGGTGAATTTACTTATGTGTTCTTTAGGAGACTGACATCCAAAAATATTCCTCTAGTCTCATAATGTGAATGTTTTTTCTAGTAAGAGATGAAGTGTATTTAGCTATGTTTTTACAAGTTTTTTCAGCATACTCATTTAATACTGGCTATAAAATGTAATTCTAAATTGATACATTTTAATCTAAAGACTTTGAATTTATGCACGTGCAAAAAGCTAATTGACTTTTGCTGAGAACTCCTATTTGTAGCAGATTTGTGTAGTAATAAATATATGAGCATATATTTATTGTGTATATTGTGTAAAATTTAGGATGTTTTTCATACATTTTCTTAACAAACCAAATATGCTGTACATAAAATTTGCCTGTGCCACTAAGATTAGAATAGGGAAAGATGCATAAAGGAGAAGAATTCTTTTCTACATTGGAAATGAATAATCACTTTGCTCTTTACTCCTCCTCTCCCTCAAATTCTTGAATCCTTTTGGACCTTTTTTTCAATGTTAATAAACAAAAATGTATCTTAGAATTAAGGAAATGAAGCTTCATGTGACTGTGATCACAACAGAAAGACTTCCAGTGGTGTACAGATCATGAAGAACATCTGTTTGCCTCTGTTTACAATTATCCTGACACATTGTTCAAAGTGAAGACTTATGTCCTTTTTGCTGTGATCATAATTATGTGGACCTCTTATTCTAATTGCTGGCTTTTGTTACATCTCAAACTTGTATGTGAATATGATATTGGCCTAAAAAGCATATTGATTATTGCAGGTTATGGTTAACTTTTTAGCTCATTGAGCCAGGATTGTGTCTCAGCAGCTTATTTTTTAATATATATGTTTATTAATAATAAATCTGCTAATAAATCTTTCTGTAGCATAATACTTCGGTTGCCCTTTTCTGGCTAATTAAAATTTTAACAGTATAATATACTTCAAGTATATTTTGACAGAAAAACCTGTAGTGCCTAGCTTACTGCACAGTATTGTTAAATGCCAAATATGAGAGTAATCTCTTTGAAAAAGCTGTTCAGTTAAATATGTCTTTTTTTTTTTCTGCAAGTCATGGAGTTACGTGGGTTTAGTATAAAGAAAGCTAAACTAAAAATTTGTCATAGAGGTGGGCAGAGCGAAAGAAATCTTTCTTTGTAAGGATTTAAGGTTGCCTCTGAATCATGGACTTGTGATAGGATAAAAATGTCATGTTTCTAGACTAGGTTCTTGGAATAACAAGCTAAATATAAAATATACATTATTTTTAGTTTAAAAGTCATCCCTTTATATGGTAGGTATGAACAGAGCAGAGCTGCTAAATATCTGATGTAACAGGAAAAAAAATATCTGTGGATCTCTTATTCCTCATTTTTGTGTCAGTGGAGTAGGCTTTAGTTTACTCATCCTTATTATTCACTTTACTAGTGCATTAATTTTATTTTTATTTATTGTTTAAATGACTGGCAGCTGTGCACTCCTGAGGATTTTCTCACTGCTCTCAGTTTTTTTTATTATCTTAATTCCTTCCTCTCTCTGCTTCCTTCAGTTTGTGTGACTTACAACTTAGGCACATGAGCAAAACTTCCTAAGATATTAACTGATCCTTATTTTTTAAATAATAATTTAAAAAAAAAAAGTTGGATTGGATATGTTTTAGTTCATAAAAATTCATTTTATCTTTTGGGCTACAGTGTGTACAAATGCATGCGTGTACGTATATCTATTGGTCAAGTATGGACTGCCTTTTTGTGTTTGGAAACAAATGCTCCTCTCTGATACAACATGAGCATATTTTTTTGGCATCATGAAGCAGTCTGGTCTCTGAAGTTATTTAATAAGCAGTGACAAACTAAAGGAAGAGAGAAAGAAAGTGCTATAAACCCTGAAAGTCAGCTGTGGAAAGGCAGAAGAACTGAGTGAAACTGGTAGCCTTAAATATTACAACAGTATGGGTGTTGGAATGGCTGAGGCTCAACAACTAACCTTCTGAACTTTGTTTTGCAAGAATGCTCACTAGCTATTAATTTCAAAATGAATGTTTCCAATAGGATTCATTCTACATTGTTATATTCTACCTCAAAGTCTCTGTCTATTACTTTCAGTTTCTACTCCCCCCTGTTGTCTAACAACTCTCTTGACAGAGAGTAGGGGTGCTTGTGGTAGGGAGATGAAGAGAACTTAACTACTCGAACAGAGCACTCTAAAGTTGTTGCTATCCTTGTATCTAAACTAGACCCCTTTCTGGGCCATTTATGGAGAAGCCTACTGCTCTGTGAAAGATGCAAAAGCTTTAGCTACTGTCAATTTTGCTGCATTTTAGAATATAAAGCTTCTTATAAGAACAAAACTAATGTAATTTTACTATGTTTAGAAAAATGCTCTCTTCCAGGTATTCTTGAAACCAGGGAAAGAGTGAGAGGGTAAAATTACTCAAACTATCCCTTAGGCTTTTCCAGTAGATTTTCTTGTTGTAAGATAGGACTTTATTCACATTTAAAAAATGGGAAGAATTCTAGAGCTGGGAAAAATGTGAAAATATGTCTTCAAGTGTTGACAGTTCCAGGGAAAGATCCAAATACTTGGAGATGACAAAATAGGTAAGTTCACAGAGATCTAAAAGCCAGGATGACAGTTGAGGCAGGGGTATAAAAGAGTAGTTTAAAAACATGCAATTAAGTCCTGCTTCTAAAATACAGACCTAATCCAGCAACTGTGTTTTGGACTACTAAAATTCAGAATGCAGATGTTTTGGAAGGAGAGTTGTGGAAGTGCAAAAGTACAGCTAGGATATGATTTCTGAGTCTGATTCAGGTAGGATACTACGCTGAGGTAAAGTATAGGTCTAGCACCATCTAACAGGAGATGATGGTGAAGAAGGAGGTAACAAGATGTTTGGGGTTAGACAAGTGCTATGCTGCAAAAGATGGTCAATAGTTCTGAATTTAAAATATGAGCGTTTAGTTGTCTTTGTTCTTGCCACTGTTTTACAGATCTGACTTTTACAGTTTCCCCGAACTTTTATGAAGAGCATATGAGCCACAGAAATGGAAACAAAGGATTTTCTTAATACTTTGTCACATGAACAGTGCAAGTGAGGAAAAAAAAAAGTGATAAACAGGATAAGAAAACTCTTCTTTTTTTCTTTTAGAATTGTGGAAAACAGCAAAGATACCTGTAGAATTAAAGACATTTTTAGAAAAGCAGAAAGTAGCTAAAGCAATGCTTCCAATGTGAGTTAATTTGGCATTGTCTTCCTAATTCAGAGGCTTTTCCAGTACATTACTCCTGGTTTGAGAAGCTGCAGGTTAAAACTAACAGGGCTTGATATATTTCACTGGTATGAAACAGAGGTCTCGAACAGCAAATTAGTTTGTGTCTTGGTTGTTTTTTGGGGTTGGTTGTTTGTTTTAATTTTTTTAAAAAAAAGCTTTTTTATTTTGCATATAGTATGGATAATACTGTAGTAGCAGAAACCTGAGTTTTTTTCATGAGGATGAAGAACCCTAGAACTAAACTCTGAATGAGGTACAGACCACCTACCCATGTGCTCGCATCGGGAGGAACATTCTGCATTTTGGCTGCATGCAGTTTTCTGTTCTGCTGCATTGTGAAGCCTGCCAGTGATCTGTAGTTAAAGGATAGTGCTCCCTTACAGTGTTAATAGACTTCTGGAGTCTTGATCAGTGTTTTGCTGATGTGTTTGTGCAGTCTTCTTTTGGCTAGTCAGTGTTTGTGTGGGGGTGGGGGAGATGCTTGCTCTTGTAACTCAAGTGATAGCAGTCTTTGCTGGGCCTCGAAATTATGGATTTGGGCTTTGTTGGTGATCTACCTGGGGCTGTGTGTGTTGGAATTGGATTTTCTATTTAAAATTCATTTAATTTCCACAACAGAGATCTCACGTGCAAACCATTTTAAAGGGATGTTACACTTCTACTCTAACTCCAGACAGAATACTTGGATCTTGCACTTTGAGAAATTGCGATGCATGTTTTGATACTTTGCATTATGCTTTATCCCTTCTCCATCAGACCTGCTCTAATAATGGAGGTTCATTCCATTCCTTTCTGCAATTAAAAAGTTAAACTATAGATAAAGTACATAAGCTCTGATAGCCAGGATGGTGTATACATAATGGCGCAGGGAATAAGGACTCTTTTTCCAAAAATAATTACTTGAAAGGCAGATTTTTTTTTTTTCTGAATGTGGCTTGTAACTCTTTCCATCACTGAGTTGCTTGGAATGTGGTCTCTTTCTCATCAAGATTATATTCCTGGGTTTCATTGATGGTCTTTACTACCTCTGGCTCCCTTCAGTTGTTAACAGACACGTCTGCTAGCCAAAAGACTAATATTTTTCCCCCTTCTAAGTATTAGAAAATTTAAGAACTGCCGGATTAGGCATTCATTTAGGTATCTCTTGAGATCTGCACAGGAACATTTGGTTGGAAACCCTATTTTTTGCTGTCTATCATATTCCATGCTACCATAAAAGTTAGAGGGAATCATGTATTTTGAAAATGCAAAATAATGCTATGATTTGAAGTCTTGCTGTTCTTAAATACCATTAGCTATGGTGCAGTATTTGATTATAATGGCTTTGTAAAATAATGTGGAGGATGAGGCTCGTTCAGTTTACTTGCTCATTTTGGAAAGTTTAGAAGTATACAGACCTCAGTCTCTATGAATACCTTATCAAGGTTATACATACAGTAGTACTATATCAAGGACTAGCACTATTTCAGTGTTGTTATTTATGTGGGAGACTGAAAAGCATAATACTCAAATGGGGGGGATTTTTTTTTTTTTTTACAGACTTGGCAGACCCAGAAGTAGGGGGATTATACGGATGCACACTCTTTGCTATATGACCAGTGTGGTTTAGTATACATGAAAAATAATTAATCTTCCCTTGCAGTAAACATCAAGGAATCTGCCAGATTTGTTCTATTCTGAGGGGGGTTTTTTTTGTCTTCTCTGCTTGCCAAGATTCATTTTGGAAAAAAAACAGGCCAAAAAAAAAAAAATTTAAAAAACCCTTCCAAATGCTTTTTTTTTTCCCTTGTGAATAAAGGCCTTGTTCTAAGTGTTCTGTGTCTGTTTTGTTTGGTTTATTTCCCTTTTTTGGATGATATTACATAATGCTCTGGACTGCAATTTGTAGATATTTTGTGTGTGATGCTATGTGAAACTGAACTTCAGTACGAATGTCTATAAATAAAATAACAAAAGGTACAGTTTAAACGAATATATTATTGAGTTTCAGATGCAAAAAATAGTTGCTGTTGAAATTAAATTATTCACAACAGTTTATACATTATTGCCACTTTGTATTATTAATCTTGATAATACGAGTTATCATTAAGTACTTTTGTTTCCAAGGGAACAATTATTCCGTTACAGAACATGGAACAACTTGTTGAGGTTAACAGTTCTCTGCAGTTTTTACTTAATTTATTTTTAAAAGGAAGGCATACCTTTAATTTTCCTTTGTCATGTATATTAAGCGTAGAGATGTAAACCAGTTTTATTTTGCACTGCCTATATTTGTATGTATGTATCAATAAATTATTTTCAAAAATCAGTAAAGCTGCTAGAGGATTTATTTCCTTCAAGTGCTCTGCTTAAAAAAAAAATTAATCACCTTCATAAAGTGAAGTTGTTCATAAAACACTGAATTTTTAATTTAATCTGTGAGGCTGCAAAAATATATACATGTAGCTTATTTTAAACATATGAAGAAAAAATGATTTAATTTGAAGGATTGACCACTGTGTAAAGTTCAGCAGCTGAGTGTGTATTTTCAGGAAGAGATCTTTGGTGTGATATCACACTGCTATCATATTTTAAAAATCAAATTTTAAATTTAAAAAGTTTTGCTATCCAGAAATTTGATTAAGCATTTTGCAAATTTTAGGAAGTGGATGTAGCTAATATTGGTTGCAAATCAAGCCAAATCACTTTGTGTCACTGCTTCACTTTTTTTCCCCATGTCACAAGCTACCAGCCTATTTTGAGAATAATTTGCTTCTGACATAAAAAGACACAACCTCATTATAAGTTTGAATGTCCCTAGATGAGCTGCTGCTTGTTGTTGTTGTAAGACTGGATAGTTAGGGAATTAGTTCTGTGATACATGAAGCATTTGTGTAATGTTCATACTACCTCTGTTAAAGTAGGACTATAATGAAAGAATGAAACATGAAACTATGACATCACTTTAACATTTTTATTTTCCCTAATGTGTCTTTATGAGATTTGGATTATTCCATTTTGTTCTTGTTTTTAATTAGAGAACGCTATTGGGTAGTACGAATAGTAGAGTTTTATAGAGTTAGAAAACAGTATTAACAATGCAATATACTGCAATATAACAGTACCTACTTCTCTAGCAGAGAAGTGCTATGACTAGCATAATATTTCCAGTCCAATTTTGTTCTTGTACAAGAATGAGAAGTTTCTCATGCTGTTGTAATATTAGCTAGCCTCTACATGTGATCAAATTCCAGCAGATCACTTAAGAATTAGAAATGGATTAAGAAAATTTAATGAAGTCTGCTTTGAAGTAATTATCCTTAACCAACATCTCTGTATATGTTTCTCTTAGCTGCTTATCAGAGAATGACTTTCAAAGGATGTTTGCTTCTTTTCAGCCTATTTCCTCTTTAATACAGCAGTAGATATAATGTTGATTTTAATTTTTTACTAAAGAAATAATTTGTTACAAAAATTGGATTGACTTAACTGCAGAATTGCATAGATAGTGTTCAGGCACTGTTTATTCCTGTCACTATAGACAGTATAGTATTTTTGAAGTGGATAATAGTTGATTTGCCGTCCTTATATTTGAACAGTTGAATTTACGGGTAACGTGGAACATATCCTTGATATCTAACTCAAGGTCTAACTGCCATGTCCTTCTAAATTATTCCTCAGATTTAACACTTGATAATCGCTAGGTAGATGGCTGGAATTCTTGTTATTTCTTAAGGTTGGGTTTTATGTGTGTGCGTGTTTTGTTGGGTGGTGGGGGTTTTTTTGTTTGTTTTAAGTTGGCAGCTCTATCCATCTATCTGCCCATGTCCACTTTTAGTTTATGGAAGCTTGTATTCTTATAATATCTCCTTCCTGCTTCTGTTCCATCCAGTCGAATTGAAGTGAGGTGCAGCCACTAAAAATTAGTGGTGATTGCTTTCCTTTATTAGTTTGTGCATTGCTTGAAATAATTGTGGTCTCCAAGGCCTACTACGATATAAGTAGCTAAAATATTACCCTGATTCTGATATGCTGTTAGTAACCACTGTTTGAGTAAATAATTATAATACTAAAAAGCAAATCTCTTAATGAAGGAGATCCAGGTGGAGAGAGTACTGAAAATCCTTGGTGGTTTAGGAATATTTCCACGCGTTCTGCATAGCTGCATTGTAAATTAATGACATATAAACTGTTGGTTTGTACCTGAATTTATGCAGACAATGGCTAAGCTTAATTTGTGAATTTTTGCACTATCAATGTGTCATAGCATCCATGCCTGGTAACTGATAAGAATGTAAAGGGCAACATTATGTGGTGATGGATCTACAGTGTGTAATATGAATAGCTGCCATTGATCCTATTGTCAAAGCTAGAAAGATGTATATCAATAGTTGTGAAGGAACTGTAAGAACTTTGGTGTTACTAGTGCATTTTGATTTGTTTGTCTTTAATATGCTTTTATGTTATGACTTTTTAAATATCTCAAAAATATGGATTTGAAGGTAGAAAATAGAGGATTGTGAATGATAGCATGTAAAGATGAAACAGTTGTGACCTAAGGGTGACTCTAGTATTTTAACAAGTACAGTATGGTCTGTAATCAAACATTTTTGAGAGGGTTTTTTATTTTTTAAATCAACTAACACCTCAAATATAAGTTAAAATATGTACACTAATATTTTGAAATTTAAATGTTATAGTTAAATTTGCCCAGCTAACACAAGATTCTGACATACATTGGTGCAAACACTTGTAGTTCTGAATCTTTTTCATCCCAGGCCATGTCTAGATTGGCATTGGAATTGGCACCCTCCAAAAGACTCTTAGTGTTTCAGAGCTCTGCTGTGAGTGAGGTGGTATGGACTTGAATACACCCTAAACTGACTACGTTAACTGGTGGCTCAGCCTACACCCAGATGAATCTGGTTTTGGCTTCATCACTGAGTGTTCCAGAAGTGCAGATGGCCTGAGGAGCCAGTCAGTATTTACTTCTGGTTTGACAGCTATAGTTAAGTTTTAACTAGACTTTCTCCAGCACAGCAAGATGACTTTTATAATGTGTCTGTGTATTGGCAAGCTGGTTTTGTGTATTTGTCTGCCTTTGATCTCTTTCCATCTTAGGAATTTAAAGATCTCATGCTTGTCAATCTTGTCTCATGCTTGTCAATTGAACATGCTTGTTCAATAGTTGAACAGTTTTCCATAATAAAGAAAGAAGGAATTATAGTTAATAAACTACAGTTGACAAACCAAACTTTTAATCCACCTAAATTTGGAAAAATATCTGTACCTGTGATTGGAAATTTTGTTGGTCTCAGTAGTAACTGTAGTGTGACCAGACCAGTTTATAGGTGAAGCTCCTGTCACTGACTTAACACTCCATTAGTGACAAAGATTGCCTAGGGTATTTGAGACTGAAAATCACTTCCTATTAAGACCTGGTTTTAGTTTCATGAGTCTTGATCTAACAGATAATTTTGGGTGCCACTTTGTGTGGAGTGTCTTCCTCAGCTTACTTTTTTTGTAAGTGATAGTAAAATAGTTGGCCACTATTCAGAAATGTATTGGAAAAAGAACATTTAGCAAGTTAAGCTCACTGTATGTTAATAAACAATCATTAGATTGTTTTTTGGGTTGGGTTTTTTTTTTTAAATGTTTGGAATTTGCACTTAAATTGTTTGAGGGGACAAAATGTGATCGCAGCTCCTGTTCTACTATAATTGTAAAAACCTGTTAACCTTTAGTCATAATCTTTTGAAAATAGCTTTTTGCACACCTTTGGTACGAATTTGATTAGTGTGGTAGTTAAATTCTTATTATCTAGTGTGCTTGGATTGAGACTTGGTTTGTCTTGAATAACTACTGTTCTTCCTTACCACTGTCTTTCTGGTTACTGGAATTGAGAGCGATAAGCAAGTCTTGAAATGTGCTGTCAATTCTTCCTCTGATGGTCCACAAGCAAGTTTGAGGAAGAAGCAGCAGATTAATTTACATGTAAAGTTTCAGGAAGTGAAAGATTAGAAGAAAAAGTGAGGAGAGGATGGTTGGAATACTAGCAGGAGAACAGAGGCAAAATGTTCTGTGCCCATTAGAATGCTTTCATCTAAATAGACCTTGAGTTTCTACATCCTTCTGCTGTATACTAAAACTCGCAAAACTCTTGGATACGCTTGTTCTCATCCTAGTGGTTTATCTACAGAAGATAAAAGCAAGCTACTACTTGATAATCTAACTCAAAAGATAGGATAGAGGTTTGCATTGTGGATCTAAAGCATCTTGTTCTGCTGGTGACAAGTAGGTATTGAATTTAGAGGACAGTCATAATGGTTTCACCAGATATTTCTGAATTTCGCTTTTTTTTCTTCAAACTTTGACTTCATATCCCCTTACCAAGTTTCTCATTAAAAAGGAAATAAGAATGCTGTGAAGTCAAAAGCTAGAAGATAACAAGATTATTTACATAAACTTAATTCAGATTCTTATAATTGGAATGAGAACAAAGAACAAAATTTTCTATTTCTGAAATGTATTTAACAAATACGAGTCTTTTTTTTTTTTTTGTAGATAGGTATATACATGTACCAACTTCAAATATTTTTGCATTTGAATTTAACCTATTTAAGACAGCATGAACAATACATTCTGAGCAAAAAGAATTTGTTACTGAAAAGCCTTTACCTCCATCTTATTTTCAGTTTATTTCAATGCAGCGTTCAGCTTTTAAGACAAATCTCAGGCATGCTTTAGGGACTGATTTGAGTTTTACTGGTGAAACACTCTAAAGAGTGAACTGCACATTCTAGAGATCAGAGCCTGGGGGAGGGGGGGGGTGCATTAAGAAAATATACGAAGGTAGATCTAAGCTGTTGAGATCAGGAGGCTGTATACCTACAAAAATGCACTTTTCCCAAACATCAGCTGAAGATTTCAAGACTACTGCTTTGTTTCCCTACCTACTTCAGTTCTATTATAGATCTAGAAATACAACAGCAAAGCCCACTACAAATCAGTGTCTTGTTGGCATAGAAAAAAGCCTGCCAAAAATGCAAATGAGGAAGTTTTAGGAAACTTTCTCTCTGAACTTTTAAAAAGCCAAATCAGTACAGAATGTACAGAATACTTGGAAAAGGAGGTCTCACTTGAGAATGTGGAAACTTGCTGGTAGTGTAACAGGTACTGATGATCTGATGGCCAGTAAACCAGAATTTGCAAGGCTAGTGGTATAAGACATTTTAATTGGGGGGTTGGGGGGGTAGAATCCTAACATGAAAATAATTAACAGCACACCCATGTAAATGTAGTGGGAGGCTGAAAAGTTGGTATGCCTGAATCTGTAGTATATTTGAAAAAGAAACTAGGTTTAAATTGTGTAGTTTTAAAAGCAATCAACCACACAAGAGGCTTTATTATGTTGGGGGGAGGGGGGGAGTTACTGGTTGTCCATCTTCCTGTCTTCCCCAGTGAAGTACTCAATATATGATATTAAGCAAATCTTTCTTCTACTTGAAGCATAGTAGTTAAATATTTAAATGTGCTGTCCAATGTTTTCTTTTTAATTTGCTGCAAATATGTTTTTCAGTCGGGTGACACTAACGCTTGGTGGAAATCTCACCACATAGTGTGAGTGCCATCTGAATGCCTTTAGCATGACATTACACGTTCTCTTAATGGGAAATAATCTTACTGTAAATGATAAGACTTATAAGACAAATGGCTGCATGTTGTGTGTTGAAGGCATTGTTTGTTTGGCTTTGGTTTTTTGGTGGTCGTGTGGTTTTGTTGTGTTTTTTGGTTTGTTTCAGGTTGTGTTTTGTTTTTTTTTAATCCTGAGCAGAGGGGTTAATGTGGTGTTGCGTTAATAGTTACTGTCGCATACAAATAGGAGTCGGGGGGGGGAACCCTCCTGTTGAGTCACGAGGTTCAGACAGGACCCCCTTGCTTTCTAAACTCCTCCTCAGAGAGGAGGTGTAAAGTTTTCTCGCTTTGCTTTTAAAGGTATAAGCTAGGAAAAATTCAAAGCACAAGCTCAGTGAGGGGTGGTCGCACCTTGGAGGCGGGTAGCTTTTGGGATGGAGGTGTGTTTTGGTATTATAATGATGTTATAATGAGCACAGTTCACCAAAAGGACAGCATTTTGTCAAAAATGTGACAGGCTGTTGGCCCAGGGTAGCAAATATGCAGCTTATCAGTTCCATGATGCCTTCAAGTTCCCATATAATCGCAGAGCCTGGCCACGATATCTGCACACCACTCCACCCTCCGAGCAGTTCCTCTTAGAGTCAGCACACCAAGTTCCCCTGGCGTTACCGACATCTAAGGTTGCAGGCCTAGGGAACTTCCATGGAATGGATTCCTTGCATGTCAGCCGCATTCCACCTGGGGAGCTTCTTCAATGCTGTGCCTTACCTAAAAGTGTGAATATAAGTTTAATTTCTAAGTCACCTCAGCAATTATTCCACATAATCCACCCCGTGACTATAGTCACTCAAGCTTCATGATATTTGGAATGCCTTGGATGTGTCACATACATTCCCGTGGTGAGGATTATCGAGTATGTATACATCTTGTAGGGATATTTGATGAGACAAACGCTTCACCATAGTCCAGAGTCTAACATACAGCGCGATGTTAGAATGAAGCATAACACAGTGAGCACTAGCAGAACAACAACTGGATGAAGCATCTTATTGAGAATTCTGGTTGCGGTCAGCGACCATCCTAGCAAAGTGTCCCACCAACGGTGTCCTCCATCCTGCTTCACTTGTTCCAAGACGTGATGTATCTCTTCCGCGTCATGGTGGACGGTGACTAATGTCTTATGTCCATTATTTTGGACGTGTTCCAGCAGTTGATTCAGGTCATCGTGTTGTAGTAGTTTTCTCACCAATGTGAGGTTCAGTCCAATAGGGGCTGGTAATAAGTCTTGATACAGTGTATAGTCAGCTTGCAGCAGTTGGTGGGTTGTGACAGGAGCTGAATAGTTGAAGTCACATCCCATAATTTTGGAAAAGTTACAAACACAAACATTTGAGTGATTACCTATATCTACAGTAGTGTTACCTACAAATATAAAATCACAAAAGGTTCTCATGCCAACGCATCCTTTTCCAATATAGACAAGTACAGTTTCAGGGGCTTCATCTGGTCGTATTTCAAAATGACAAACATTTTTGTTCAGTGTCAAGACAAATGTCTTGGGCTTTGATGGTGTTACTCTCGCAAATAAATCCTTGTTGTTCCCGTACAATGCACGCATTCACATCAATAGTTCGCCATTTGTTCCCATTTTGTTGGGCCCATACTCTATGTTCTAATGGATAGATTATAGTTCCATTGTGATTCAACCCCAGCGCAATGATTGGGTATATGGTGTATACCGAAGCATTGCGTATTGTTAAGACAAAAGCTGTGGCTTTGCCGTCAGTAGGGTCGTAGGTGAAATCAACTGGATACCACCAGGACTGGAATTCTTTCTCAAATTCAGTTGCATTATCCCAAATTACCTTTTGAATTTCAGTGGGCAGGGTGCCTTCCTCACCTTCCTGTATAATTGCAGCTACTATAGATTGCATCCACAGTTGAGCTTGGATACAACTAAGAGCTAAAGAAACATTGTTTTGGGTCACACCAAGTGCATCCACAATCAACTGGTGGTCCTTCTCATTTACCTTTCCCCACTGAGGCAACATATCCGATAAGAGCCATTGGTTAGCTCCCAGAGCTGAAAGAGAAGATTGGAAAGGGTGTTTCAGGGCACTTAAGTCATTGGTTACTGTGGCTAATTTATTAGCAAGTACTTCAGCATCTATGCTGTTTAAGACTCCCAGTCCCGTTCCTAAGACACCAGTCACATCTCTCTCTGATCGTTTTGGAGCGATGAGAGTCCATTTATGTAACCATGCTGACCACCCTGCGTAAGAAGTACTCAGGAATGGTGAACAGGTAGGTTTAATTGCAGAGATATTAGTCTGCATTGCTAATTCCACCCGTTTGAGGGAGTATGACGGATTAAACAGCACTTGTTGCTGACCTGTATTTTTAATTATGTAAGGGCCTGTGTTGAAGATGAAAGGAGTTAGATTAATGGGAGGCCGAGTCGGTACATTTTCAGACATTTGTGGGAGCAGAGGTTCCTTATCCTTTGCAACTGGCACAGATGTTGCTGTATCAATCATAAATTCAAATAGTAATTAATTCGGTGCCTCTGTAACCCCAAAGACAGTACACAATTATAGGTTTGGTAAAGGTAAGATTGTACCAGCAATCTGAATTTGGTTCAGTTTGTTTTGATTTACTCAGCAGCTAATCTGTATTGTCTGCCCTGGAATGGCTTGAAGTCTGGCCATCTGAAGAAAGTCATTCCAACTCCATTCATCTTTTGAGTATACTTCATTTCCATGCATAACTAGAACAGAGAGACTTAAGTTCCTTCTGTTTTGTAGTGTTCCAATGCTTGCACTATATCGTGACAATGCATGGTCCCAAGGGTCGTTGTGAGATACCATGGTGAAAATGGGTACATTCCTAACTCCATATTGCAGTGTGTCAAGTGGAGTGGGTGAGGTTAGGTATACCAACAATCCCACTCATCAGTGACACAAGACTTTGGTGCTATTGGATTTCTGGAAATGCTGGATATTGTCATGGATGTGACCTTTTAATGGGTTGATCCATTGATCGTTCTACGCCCTACCTGGATTTCTTCTGCTTTTCCCTTCAGGAGTGGAAGCCATCCATTATCCCAGCTCCACTCGTGTCTTGAGGACACCTCGACTCCATGCATGACTACAGTAGCCAAATTTAGCCTTTCCTTGATGACACATGTTCCCATAATTCTATTGTATTTAATGTGGGCTTGGGACCACGGCCATTCTGGGTCTTTCTGGCTACACATCAAAGGAGTTGTCTGCAAAATGCTGCCGAATTTAAAGTATACTTTGATTCCAATACAACTCCCCTTGCCGCATTTTGCAGACATCTACTTCAATCGGAGTCGTCTTCTTTCAGGATTCCTGTGAACACAAAAAGGAAACAAACGTGCTCGGTTGTATTTAACCGGCAGGGTTAAAAAGAGGGTGAGATCCACCGGGTGCTAATCCGGTGTACTTTTCCTGCCAAGGCAGCCATCCAGGGATGGGCAGCTCCCTGTATCAGTGTCACTATTTCTGTCATGTTTGGAACTGCGGCAGTCAAAGGTCAGTCTGTTAGCGTTTAACTGTCGGTAATCCACTGTAAAACGCCATTGCCCGGTTGGTTTCTTTACTGGCCACACTGGTGAATTATGGGGCGAATTAGTCCTTTTAATGATGCCTCTTTTTTCCAATTCCGTTACTACCCCGTCAATCCCCATAAGCGCTGCTGCTGGAGATGGATATTGCCAAACATTAGTGATTTTAGAGGGGGGTAAGGGTATAGGTGTTTGTAACAGACTCAATTTCACTATGCCTGATTCCTTTTTACCTCTTGCAGAACTCCACACAGTTCCATCTGGGAGTTTCCACATTTGCCCACGCAGTATGTCAAATCCTAGAATGTTAGTATATGCAGCACCAGCTAATACCTCTGTCCTGGTTAATCTTCGTTCTTCTGGCAACCAGGGTGAATTTTTTTCGGTGGCGCATTCCTTTTCAATTCCTGTGAGTTTAACCCTGCGTCGGCCAGGTTTTATGCCCAGGGCTTGTGCTGTTTTGTGGATAATTACTGACATTTGGACCCTGGTGTCAATGAGGAAGTTTACCAGTATTTTTCGGGGTCCAATGGGAATGGCAATGATAGGGTCAGAGTATTCATCAGAGAGCCATTGAATTGCTAATACCTGCCGAGCAGGGTGGCACACTGCCCTCCCCGGGGGTGGAAGATTTTTTTGTTGAGATTCCACCTCATCAATTAGTCCTGGTGCAGAAGGTGCACTTTCCTTGTGGGTTTTGGGTTTTCCAGCTAGGCAATTCTCCCCAGCTGGGTTATTCTTTTACCCAGAGATTGGACCAACGGTGACCATGGAATTGTTCGCACAGTAGTGCAGATTTCAACAGCGGTCTCAGTTTTAACCAAAGGTTGTAAGGAAATCAATTGAGGCTCGGAATCAGAGGTCCCTTCGACCTCATCGTTATTACTGTCAAACCAAAGATCACCATCCCCAATCTCAGGGTTTGCACCACGCATTAATCTACGAATCTGCTTAACTGGAGCAGAAGGTTGCATTTTATCTAGCAGCCGATTAACCCTTTCCAGCAATTGTTTAAGATGATTATTCTCACTCACGAGTCTGTTATTCTCACTCACACGTTTATTGTTCTCACTCACAAGTTTATCGTTTTCATTCACAAGTTTGTCAACTTGGGTTCTTAGCGTTTTTCCTGTCTCTCTCTCAAAGGCCAATGATGACGTCAATACCTCATTTTCCAATTCTAAAATTGAATATTCCACATTGGAAATTAGTTTGGGAGCAGGGGTTCTCTTAGCTTCTTGCTGAGCGCAAGACCAACAGGCTCCTAACACCACACCAATTACCCTTTTACCTTTTTTTGCTACTAGCCATTGCGCAGCCTGACACTGCTTAATGCGTTCTACCACTTTCTCTTCATCCTTCCAGAATTTTTGACCCCACTCCTTCCCAGCCTGGGAAGGGGCACATTTGTGTATTTGCAGCAGTTTATCCATGGTAATCCTGCCGAGTACGCCAATTTTCTGTTGCGTTAAGAGTTACTTTTGTGTAGGAGTCTGAGGAGTGGCTGAGGTGGGGGGAACCCTCCCGTTGAGTCACGAGGTTCAGACAGGACCCCCTTGCTTTCTAAACTCTTTCTCAGAGAAGAGTCTAGGTGCGGCTAAGTCCAGTCTTAGTCTCAGACTTGGTCAACGGTTATTTTCTAAGGACTGTATATGCAGCCATTCATCAGAGTAAAGGCGACAGCGTTAATTTAAACACGCTGCACCCCCAGTCTAGTCGTGTTGCATGAACTATCACGGGCACACTTAAAGAGTCTGGTTGTGTTCAATAACTACCACGGCTAGATTAATAAAGAGTGCAGTTTATTAGAGCAACAGATACACAGATTCTTTGGATTACCGGTGATAAATTTACTGTCTGCAAAGCACGTGCAAATACCAAGACTATGAGTGACACTGCTGGCTATAAACGCGTTAAAGATGATAAAGCAACTCTAGAGAGATTTCTAAGTTTCCCAGGGAGGCACTTGGAATAACCAAGTGTTTGACTCTTACCCAAAGGTGTCCCGATGGGGGGGAAGAGAGGCTCAGCCTGTCAACTGATCCCAAACATCAGAGTGGTACATGATGGTGTCTTCCCTAACATTCTCTCTCTCTTAAGCCATTTTATACTATCTTTCACCTTTCAGGTGGAGCTGGAGTGACTCTAGTCATACATACCTTTGTTTAGGATTGGTGTAAAGTTTTCTCGCTTCGCTTTTAAAGGTATAAGCTAGGAAAATTCAAAGCACAAGCTCAGTAAGGGGTGGTCACACCTTGGAGGTGGGTAGCTTTTGGGATGGAGGTGTGTTTTGGTATTATAATGATGTTATAATGAGCAAAGTTCATCAAAGGACAGCATTTTGTCAGAAACATGACAGGCTGTTGGCCCAGGATAGCAAATGTGCAGCTTACTGGTCACACACAATACCTTTGAGTTCCCATTTAATTGCGGAGCCTGGCCGCGGTATCTCCATACCGCTCCACCCTCCGGGCAGTACCTCTTAGAGTCAGTACACCAAGTTCCCCTGGCGTCACCAACATCTAAGGTTACAGGCCTAGGGAACTTCCATGGAATGGATTCCTTGCATGTCAGCCGCATTCCACCTGGGGAGCTTCTTCAATGCTGTGCCTTACCTAAAAGTGTGAATATAAGTTTAATTTCTAAGTCACCTCAGCAATTATCCCACATGTGGGACTTCAGGATAAAGATTTAATAAAGTACTAAGAATAGTTTGTCTCTGTGTATACATAGGCTTGACAAAATAAGCGGGTCCCTCAGAATATTCTGGCAGTCTCTGAGGCCCCAGCTGAGATAAAGGGCCTGTTGTGATGAGTCGTATTTGCCTTTGTGTACAGTTATTACCTTGTAACATTGTAATCAAAGGCTTTGGATGAAAGAGAGAGGAAGAGGTACAGTATAGAGGTGAGCAAGGCCAATGTTGAGTTAGCACAGCTTTAATTTTTATACAGGTCTTATTGGTTTTTTTTATCGTGGATGGAGATAGGAAGGAAGGAAATTTGACAAGCGAAGAAGGAAAAATATAACCACTTAAGATGGCAAGCTTAGGTTTCTGTTTTATACTTGAAAGCAGATACAAAATTGCTCATGTAGTAGAGAATTCTGGTTTAAGTTTTGAATAATGAGACATAAGCGTCCTTAAAATCTGTTTAATTCTTTTGGGTAATAATGTCAAGCATTTTGATTTGTATAACTGCCTGGTAGCCTTGATGTTTTAATCAGGTCTTGAATGTTTTAACTTGTCATTTAAGCCTTTCATAATCTGTAGATGTCAAAACAGATTTTATTTTTTTAACTATTAGTGTGGTGATATTTGGACTATAATTTGATTATGACTTATGTAATTGTTTTTCTTCTTTGGCTAGGAAACACTGCATTACATGACTGTGCAGAATCTGGAAGTTTAGAGATCATGAAGATGCTTCTCAAGTATTGTGCTAAGATGGAAAAGGATGGCTATGGAATGACTCCCCTTCTGTCAGCCAGTGTGACAGGCCACACAAATATTGTGGACTTTCTGACCCAACATGAACAGACCAGTAAGATAGAATGTATAAATGCTCTGGAACTTCTAGGAGCAACATTCGTGGACAAAAAGAGAGATCTGCTTGGTGCTTTGAAATACTGGAAGCAAGCTATGGAAATGAGATACAGTGATAGAACTAGTATCCTGAACAAACCTGTGCCACAAATACTAATTATGGCCTATGATTATGCTAAAGAGGTAAACAGCTCAGAAGAGCTAGAAAATCTTATTGCAGACCCTGATGAGATGAGAATGCAAGCACTATTAATTAGAGAACGTATTCTTGGTCCTTCTCACCCAGATACATCCTACTATATTAGATATAGAGGTGCTGTCTATGCAGATTCTGGAAACTTTAAGCGATGTATCAACTTATGGAAATATGCTTTGGACATGCAGCAGAGCAATCTAGATCCACTGAGCCCGATGACAGCCAGCAGTTTACTATCATTTGCTGAACTCTTCTCCTTCATGCTGCAGGACAGGGCAAAAGGCCTGCTAGGCACTACTGTTACATTTGATGATCTCATGGGTATACTGTGCAAAAGTGTTCTCGAAATAGAGCGGGCCATGAAACAAATCCAGTGCCCTTCTGATCCAATACAGCTGAACAAAGCCCTTTCTATCATTTTGCATTTAATTTGCTTGTTGGAAAAAGTACCTTGCAGCTCAGAACAGGAGCATTTTAAGAAACAGACTATTTATAAGTTTCTTAAGCTTCAGCCTAGAGGGAAGAATAACTTCAGTCCACTTCACCTTGCTGTTGACAAGAATACTACATGTGTGGGTCGCTACCCAGTTTGTAAATTCCCCTCTCTACAAGTTACTGCTATCCTGGTGGAATGTGGTGCTAATATAAATGTCAGAGACTCTGATAACAACAGCCCTTTACATATTGCTGCACTGAACAACCATCCAGGCATCATGAATTTTCTTATCAAGTCAGGTTCACACTTTGATGCCACAAACTCACATAAACAAACGGCTAGTGATTTGCTGGATGAGAAGAAAATAGCAAAAAACTTAATCCAGCCTATAAATCATACTACGTTGCAGTGTCTTGCTGCTCGTGTTATAGTGAATCATAACATATGCTATGCAGGGCACATCCCTGAAAAACTAGAGAAATTTGTTTTGCTCCATAGATGATAGTGTACAGTCCCAGAGTGCTGTTGTTGAAGCGTGACTTGGTGATGATGTTTTTCTTGAGCACTGTTGTGATATACCAATATTCCCTTAGTTTGCTCCAGCTTGCTCTCATTGGCTAAAGCGTTGTTAGCATTGCATCTGCAGAATTGGTTAACCAATATTTGAATACGCCATATATTATATTTTGTGGATTAATTAGAAATGTAGTGCCATGTTTAGACTCTTAAAATTGTTTGCCAAAGGCTATTCTGGTCTTATTTGCCTGTTGGGTGTTTAGGACTGAGTTGAATATTTTCCACTGATGTCTTTTTACTACAACTGTTGTGTGGATTTTATACAGTTGGAGGGTCGTCGTTTTTGATTTTTGCTTGAGCATTTCTACTCTTACTCTCTTTTTTTATGGACTTGTTAAACTGTGCAAGTTGTATAGACTTGTTAACATTTGCAACTACCATAAGTGCTTTTTATCTTCTCTATGCACTGACTTAAATGTGACTGTTGTGTGTGAACATATTTCTATGCAGCAGTTGGCCAATTTAAACTTAAATGCCCATTTTGATTTGCAGTTTTGTTTGGAGCTCTTTTTGAGAATGCTGCCTTCATAGCATGACAAATTTTGGAGCTACATATCACCTTTCTGAACTGGGGTTTAACTTTTTTATTCTAGCTATAACTGAGGTTGCTTTCCTCTTGATCCTCTGGAAATCTGTGCTAAATTTGAGAGAAGAAAATCTCTCTTGTTCTCATGGTAATCCACTTGAATTTTTAATCTGATAATTGTTTTCTCACATCATGCAGTTAGGGGAAGAGTCCTCATCATGTACAACTGACAGCTTCCCTTTTGCACTAATGTCTTGCTTGTGTTGGTTATGTGACTAGATGTAAAGTTTGTTCAAAGTTGAACCTCAAACTTAATGATACACTCTAATGAGAAATAGATGAAATGTATGCCATAGTTTAAATTTACAAATCAACTTCTTTATCTACAAAAGAAACTAAAGCACGTTGGTGGTGTGATGCTTATCAGTCCAGAAATATAGGCATCATCTCATATCATTATAACATAGTAAATGGCTGTATGCCAGAGTAATAGAAATTCTATAACAGTGTCTCCTCTTCTTCATTTTAAATATCTTTATAAATGCATGGGTTTTTTCCATCTCTATTATCTGTCAGCTGTACTTAAAGAAAAAGCAGAAGTTCTTGTATGTATGTATACCTCCTAATTAAACTTACCTATTTTTATAATATTTGCATAATAGCTTAACTTTTACAACAGAAAGGGCTCTTTTGACTTGATAAGAAATCTATAAAAGAATTTCATAAAGGAGAGTGAGATTCAGGTACTTAATATAATTCAGCACTTTACTGTTGATTAATAATAGAATTTATTATGGCAAATTAGCTCTGCAAATGTCTAAGTGAAATTAATTTGTGTCGAGTAGAATATAGTTTACCTGCAAATTTAGTATTCTAGCATATTGGATATTGTTGACTTGATGTTTCATTTCAGTGATGGGCAGTAAATGGGTTTCTTGCTCCAGAAACTCAACAAGTTGATTTAGGCTTTTGTTGGTGATAGAGATATTTAAAAGCCAAATTAAGTAGATAAAGGAAAAAAATTATTTAGGAGGGTTTTTTAAAATTTGATGTTGGAGTATTTTTCTTTTGTGAATTAAGTTGATGAAGAATGTCTTGAGAGTATAAAAGAGTATATATAAAAAAAAAGTTCATCCTTGCTTCTTGGCTGTTTCAGGTTTTCTCTTAGTGTACAGTGTGGAGCCAACAAGCTTAGCCATTCTTGGGGAAAATATTGGGATACTTTTAAACAAAGATATGTTGAAAGTAGTGCTGTTTGTATATTGACACTTTCAAACTCTTATTTTGAAACAACTTTCACTTGTTTGTCCCATGGCATACCTATATTGTATGAAATTCTGAGTATAAGGAAATCCTATCTGTTTCTCTTGCAAATGTGCAGCAGTAAACTTCTATTAAATTGGCTGATTTTTTTTCTGATTTGTAATGATTAAACTACATGCCACCCAAGTTGTCAGTTGTGAGAAGAAGTAGTTTGATTTTGTATTTCTTATTTTTGATATGCTTCTCTATTACTCTGTAAGTTGGTGTAATCAACAAATCATACCACACTAGAAACGATCCACATTATACTTCAAGCTATAAAAAGCATTATACTTCAAGTAATAAAAAAATAGTCATCTTTCTATAGGTCACAGAGAAAGGGACTTTTAGATCACTGTTTTATACTCTGGAATCTGTACTGCTCTTTAGTGTTTGCAATTTGAATTTGTCTTTATAACTGTATAATATCCTGTTTGAAATTAGTTATGTAGAGATTATTAGTCCAGAAATAGAACTAAAAAATTATGGTAGTATGTGCTGCTATTGTTAGCAAAGTTTTGAATGGAAAACACCCCAGAAGAGAAAGCATATCACTATCTAATATGTGTAACTCTAGTGAAAATTGCCAGGCCTTACAGGGCTTATTGTTAGCTACTTGGGTTTTGGGGTTTTCTGTTTTTAACTTATGAAGTACTGATTTACTGTATGTAATTCTCTCTAAATATCTACCAATACACATCAATCCTAAAGATTATCACCTATATTCAGAATTTAATTTTGCAAGGTCATGAGTCTATCTGCTGAATTCTTAACTGTGATGATGTCAGATATTCAAGCTTAGGTGACCAGATGGATAAGTTAATGCATTTAATTCCACTTTCTATTTAACCTTGTATGTGTATGTTACCCCCATTTAATTTTTGCTTCATTTTAAAAGAAATGGGTACAGAGCCTATATTGGATAATGTGTTAGGGATTAGTTAAGGATTTACTGATTGGGAAGGAGGGTAAGGACAGTAGGCCCTGTCTGAGATGTCTGTGCCACTATGGCCAGTGCTAATGGGTAGTAGCAGTTTTGCCCCCTCAGTGCCCTAATTCAAACCAAGAATGTCTCCGTTTAAGTATAGATACCAACTTTCTGGACCAGGGGGCTTTTGGGGGTTTTGTTTGTTTGTTTGTTTGGGGTTGTGGTTTTTTTGGTTGGTTTTGAGGTTTTTTTGTTTTGTTTTGTTTTAATTCTTAATTTTATTACCCATTCAGAGATGGGAATAAGATTATTTTACTGAAACATGTTGATGCTAAATGCAATAGTGTTGCTAGCTGAACACAAACTATAGTAAGGACAAGGAACTAAAGAGCATTCAGAACACACAGAACTGTTATCCTTTTTTTTCATATTATTAACTCATTCTTTTTCTGTTCTTATCTTCCCATTTGTGTTTTTCTGATTAAAAGTACTTTTTCAGAGCTGCCAACCCATAAAGATATTGAGAACATTGAGGAAAAAATTGTATGCCCTGTGGGGGTTAAATAGATTTTTAAATTGATTAAATAATTTGCAGGTATGTATTTTTAAAGACAGGGATACTGATACCCCCTTGCTTGTTGAGACTTCTGAAGTTGGATTTATTTTTTTTAATAAATACTCAAAGCACTCTTTCTTCTAATCTTCTTGGGCTTCCACTGAAATACTTCAGCCAGGAAGATGAAAAGTATTGTGGGAGTTTAAAAAAAAAAAAGTTCTTGCCAAATTCTAAAATTAGATTCCTATTTTTATAACACTTATGTCAGTAACAAGATTCCAGCTGTCTGTGGTGTCTCTGAGGTTCTGATTGTTAAGCACATGGTATAAAGGCACTTTTTAAAATGCAAGACAATAGTGTGGTTATTTTTTTCCATGTATACTCTGCAACAGTCCTTGGATAGGAGGTATTTTTTATATATTACCTAAATACCAAAATTTCTCTTTTAACAACTGTTTTGAAACTGGTTGAAATTAAACTCTTTCCACTTTTATAAAACACTATCTTATAGAAGGAATGGAATGCTATAGCAAAATTTTTACTAAAGGATTAAAAAAGGATAAAAGCCTTAACAGGAAAGACATGTGCCTCTTCTCAGTTTTACATCAACTGCAAGTTAATAGTGGCAGGATATGACTACTCTGGAAATAGCTTCCTCGTGCTTTGAATTATAGAGTGGAATGCCTGCTGTACTCTAAAATATTGACAAATGTGAGTGCAAAGACAACACTAATTTCTGTGTTCTGTGACTACAATGAAGTGAAGTGGTATTTAATGCTTCAAGTAACTTTGAGGAATAGGATGGAGACATACTAGACTTAAATATAGTTTGTTTTACATTGTTGAAATCTCTTTGCTTTGGGTATGAAAGTAACTGTTGAACCCTCAGTGAGCAGAATGAAAAGTTATTGTTCATTTGGTTTTAACTAACTCTGTATTTGTGTTCCATTCTATCACAAAGACTTCCTGTGCAGGGAAATTCCATGTAACTGAAATATTTCAATTATAAATTTGAATATATCAATTCCATGTATTGAAATACTGCATTTTCTTTTTTAATTTAGCTTCAATGATAATGTAAAAAAAGGAACAACAAATATATTTCTCTGCTCTTACTCTTTCTCTCTTTCTCTTTAGGCTCCAAATGCAGATTACATTAAAAATATGTTTTGGATAACACCTATCTGAGTCTATATATCTGTTTTCTTTAGGGTTACTCTAATACCAGTTGCTAAACCTCTTTTTCAGTTGAGTATGAATAGTTAAATATGAATGCTGCAGCTTTAGACTTTGATCTTGTTGTTAATTATTATAACTTAAACAGACTTATCATGTTTCATTCTCTTACTATGAAATGGTGGTCCAGCCAAACCTTTGAATTCTGGTGATGGGCAGTAGTAAGGAAAAGGCTTAAACTGGAGGATACAGGAGACACTTTCACAGTTTTTCTAGAAAATGCAGTTGGTCATGCTATTAACTGTTAAAACATAGTAGTGTTTGTTTATAGCATAAACAAAAATAACTAGCAAGATCTTGTAATAAATAAGCAACAGACACTTTTCCAAGAAAGTTGCACAAATTAATTTTTTTTATAGCTTTTGAAGTCTCTTCCCTATTGCTTCCATAATTTAAAAAGAGGAAAAATAAATACTCCAAGGATGAGAGAATTATGGCAAGATCCTTATTAAAGAGGTCTTCAAAAGTCTTCTGTTTTGTAGAACATTACCATCAGAATTTTGAGATCTTTATAGTTACACACAGTAGTCATACTTAAAAGGCAGTGTACACTTCATTTCAGAGTTTAGATTTATTCTTAATTGGTAACAAACAGCATCAAGAAAATGAGGAAAATTGGTCCAGAGCTTTCACAGTAAGATAATTGTTACATAGATGACTTAATCAAGTATAGATTCTCTTAATTAGGAAACAAAGAACTGGAAAGAATCACAACATTATTAATCTCTCTGCAGTTGCAGATGATGATAGATGTTTAGTCCAGAAGTGTCTGCTGGCTATCTAAACTATGCCTATGCAAAATCTGTCATCTCTGTCCATGCCTGGGATTAATCTTCCAACTCTCTCTGATTCTCTTTGTGCAGAAGTGTTTCTCCAGCTGTGATGACTTGCCTTCACCCTCACTGAACTCAGCTGTCCACTCTGCCTCTCCCATCTGCCCTTGTGTTGCATTGCTAGTTGGAATCAGCTGCCAAACAAGTCAGCCCCTTTCTGCTGGTGATGTGCAGTTCTTTGTGAAAGTCTGGTGCAGAGGATGAGGAATGGTGGCTATTCAAACAAAAACCTATGAGTTCAAATTTCCCTCCACCTCTGACCCTTTTCTAGCCATTTCATTGTTATTTCACATTGTGTTCTCTGTCTCTTTACTGTTCCAAATTGCTCCCAGGTGTTTCCTGTTTCCCAATCTTCCTCTGCCACAGCTGTGGCTGACTCCAAGCCCATGTTGAAATGGGAAGCACGGGGGAGAAGACTTAGCCCTTGCCATGTCTTAAGCAGTTTGTGCTGTTTCTAAATGGTATTAGTTAGGAAGTGAGTGGATTGGAAGAAATGCAGGGTTTAGTTTGCTTGTCTATTATTCATCTGCCTGATTCTTCAAACAAGGTAAGGGTGCTTATGTTGTTGCTTAGTCTCCTTGTTAATGTGAAATTTAGGCTTTCCTATTCACTCTGTGCAATGTATTTTGTCTTAGGTGAGGTTGTGGATGAGTACATGCAGTTGGTGGTGGTGTAAGCTGTTATAAGTCTAAGCAAATCTTGTCATAGAATCAGTAACACTAGATTTCCTCCCACGCAGAAGGTACTTAAAAACTTTGCACTTGTTTAAGTGCATTTTCATATGCTTTGGTTCTTTCAAACATGCTGATTTTGCAGTTTGTGGCTTCTGAAAAATCTGCCTTTAATGTGTCACTTCCCCAGTGTGTTCCCAAGTTCCCCTAGTTTATCCACCAGGTTGCTGTTTCATGCTGCTGCTAGAAGGCACATTCCTTCCCCTGTACACAGCAGCTATCACCCTCGTGCGCACCTTGAGCCTTCTGTCAGTAGTATCAATAAGGGCAGGGGGCAGTGAATGTGGCGAGCAAGCTATATAGAATGCAATAGGTGCTCCTGTTCTCCAGAAGCGAAAAGCAGTGTGTTGATCTAGGCAGCTGTCTACTTTGAGTTGGGCTATGATCAGGGGCTAGGATGAGCACCAGTCTAGGTGCCTGAATGAATTGTTCTAATCGGAAATGGTACAGAGACAAGCTGGTGGGGTGCCACTTTTTCTTAATAACTCCTTGAACCCTGCTCCATTTAGTCTTCAACAGTGTGATGTTTTTCTACACTGGCAGAAAATAGCCAGGGAGAGAAGTTCTCAGTGATGAAAGAAGGGCATGCTGCTATTGCAAAACCAGGCTCATTTACAAGGCAATGGTAAATTTTATTTGGGGGGTGATGGTGGTGGTAAGAAGATGTTAGAAGAATACTTAGTGGGAAAACGAAGTAGCCTTTTGCTGTATTGGTGGCAAAAAGCAGTGCAAGGCAACTACTATAGATAAAGCATCAGTGTCTGTACTCTCATATCATAAACTCAGGTTGGAAAAGAAATCTGAAATAACACTTCAGTAATGTTAGCAAACTTCAACCCCAGGAAAAGAAACAAAAGTAGAGGTGATAGCTTTGTGTCTTCCTAGTAGTTAAGAATTTATGCATAGTTATTGAATTATTCTCTGACATGGTACTAAACATTTCTGTGATCTTCTGTGCTTGATGTGAAGTCACTGAAGTGTCTTCTATAAGAGGCTTCTCGGTACAAACTTCTAGGCAGAGTTAATCTGCACTGTCTGCTCTTCAGCAATCTACTTGGATAAAAGAGAACTCTTGAAGTGAGGAAATACTCCAGCAGGGACAGAAACAAACAAAAAAATGTTCTAGGCATTGTGCAACAATATTGGAAAACTAAAGAGCAACTTGATGCTGAATAAATTCTCGTTCAAGAAAGTAATTTCAGAAACTGGGAAGGAATGCACATCCTTTTCTTAACTCAGGAATTCTTTCTTGACAGCTGAAACAACCCATTTCCTTTATCTGTAAAAAAATTGAATAAAGACCTCAAGAAGAAAAGGTTAAGTGACATTGTCCAGATCTTTTATTATTATTATATGTTTTTGAAAGATGGCTGATGATGCTTCTTCCAATAAAGGATTTCTTAGCTCACAGTGAAAGGCAATTCAATAATTGTTCAGATGGCTGAGTTCTGGGAATGTTGCTGTTACTATTCAAATTGAGGAAATTAGCTGCTTTTGGATGGAGGTGGGTATTTTATTAATTGAGGATAAAAAAAAAAAAACACAAACCAACAACCTTAAAACCCAAAAACCTTCCTAGAATTTGTAGTCTGTCTCCTGCCCAAGCACTTAAATAGTACAGACTACTGAAAGGTATCCTCTTGGACTTAGCAGCTAAAGTAGAACACATGTTGGGTACCAAACAACAACTTAAGAGGCTTAAGACATTTCACTGCAGTTAACAAGGCAGGGCCCAGCAAGTGTGCCTGTATTAAATCAAAATATGTGTGTATATAGTTCACTGCATAAATATATATATGTGTGTATGCATACACATACTTACAGGGAAATAACACTGTTTGTTGCAAGAGCTGTGAACCATCTTTAGTAATTAACTGTGCTCTCAAAGTCTGTTCTTTTTTTCATTTGCCTCAAGTAGCAGAGGCAAAGCAGAGTGACTGAAAGTGACAAAGAAGCTACTTCAGAGATATCAAGGCACTAAGAGAAGCAGAAGTATTAAACATCAGTGTTTTATTATTTGTCTGGCTATTGGATATTGGCTGCAGGAGAAAACTGTGCACTTGAACAGAGATATTCACTAAGCAGAAAACTTCATAAAAAATATTGGGTTTTGTATATTCAGTGGCATATGGTGCAACTGCATATCTGGGTAAGTAGACACTTTTTTGGTCTGGCACAATTATATAAATGTGTGACAACCTAATATAGCAGGGAAAAGAAATCTAAACCTACCTTTGTTTCCTTTCCTGCTGTGAGTGTTTTACAATCTGATTGCAAGTCACCTCATGTACTTTGGCCCTGCAGTTATCTCTTGGATGAAATCTGATAGATATGTACAGAACACTGCCATTGAGGCAGCTCATTAAGTGGAAAGAGAAAGAAGAGTGTGTTCCAATATTGATAAAATGTGACTTTTTGAAGAGGAACACCTAGAGATCTTAGGTTCTGTAGACTCTGGGTTTTTTAAATTATTTTTCTATTTTTTTTATAAACTCATTTGGTTTTGGAATAACTGCATATAAAAGAGAACTGTAACAAAATTACTTTCTCTTTTTATCTGAAAATTATCATTGTCGTGGTTCAGCTTCAGTTGGCAACTAAGCACTGTACAGCCGCTCACTCACCCTCCCCTCCCGGTGGGATGGGGGGGAGAATCGGAAGAGCAAAAGTAAGAAAACTCGTGGGTTGAGATAAAGACAGGTTAATAGGGAAAAAGAAAAAAAAAAAAAGTAATGAAAAGGAAAACAACAAAAGAGGGAGAGAGAGGAACAAAACCCAGGAGAAAAAAACCCAAGTGATGCAACCGCTCACCGCCCACTGACCAATGCCCAGCCAGTCCCTGAGCAGTGATCGCTACCCCCTGGCCAACTCCCCCAGTTTATCTACTGAGCATGGCATCATATGGTATGGAATAGCCCTTTGGCCAGTTTGGATCAACTATCCTGGCTGTGCCCCCTCCCAGCTTCTTCTGCACCTGGCAGAGCATGGGAAGCTGAAAAGTCCTTGACTAGTGTGAACATTACTTAGCAACAACTAAAACATCAGTGTGTTATCAATATTATTCTCATACTAAAATCCAAAACATGGCACAATATTAGCTACTAGGAAGAAAATTAACTCTATCCCAGCCGAAACCAGGACAATCATACTACCTGCAAAGTAGGAGTGTGGTTTGATTAAATAGCTCACTGGCAAAACAACTTAACTGAGAACTTTGCCAGTCTTCATTTCTGTGAAAAAATAGGAATCTCTTTGGTTTATCTCCAGTGTCTGAGAAAGTTTACAGTAATTCTACATCATGCTCAGTGAAAAGTGTAGTTTAGTTAGTGGGCACATCAGTATGTGATTACTATTACTAAAATATGTCATTAGATATGGTTTATGCTGGAGAACATGTACTGGTAAGAGATGCCTCTGAAGTGGGGGAAAATACAGGTGTGAGTATTAACAATAGGAAGGAACAGAGACAGTGGCTTGCAGAACATCTTTCCTTTGAACTGTTCCCTAATTTTAGACTCCTGTTTTATAAAAGGAAATGAAGACTCTAATGTTTATGGCTGTAATATTAATGTTCAGAAGTGAACCAGTGGTAAACTAGAGATCTCGCGTTTGCTGACAGCCTGAAGGTTTGGCATTCACAAGTGAATTTTCCAATCATCCATTCATTAAGGATAATGATGGTGAAAGCTCACAATGCTGTGACAATATTTAAATGCCACCTAAAACTTCTACAAAGGGCAAAGAAATATCAGGATTACTAATATTGTTATATTGGCTTCCAGGACTGAGTGAAATTTAGGAGAGTGCAACTGCATTTGTTTGTTTTGTATCCAAATGCAGTTCCACTAAGAATCTATGTTTGGCTTATGTACTCCCTCTACAGCACTCCTGTGGGCTTCTTTTAGCTTGCACCACTAAAGATGAACTGTGTGCGGAAATCCTCCTTTGGCAAAGTACCTGTGCTGCTTTCTTCTTCCCTCTTACAGAAATCACTGATTCACTGGTGGCAATGTGCTCTTCCAGCTAAAATAGCAATTTAACTGTCCTCTGAGGTCATGACTTTTCTCTGGAAGGAAGACTGCGTTATGTAAGGACTTGCCAACACAGGAAAGTTCAGTGGTAGGCTACTTGGGATTTCCCCTGTCCTCCAGGAATTCAAGATATTTCTTAATGTTTCAGAGTACTCTGGAGTCAAGTTCATTAGACTTTTCCCAACTACAGTATGGATAACATACAAAACCATAAGAACATATTCAAATTGGTGAAGGACACAGGGAGGAAAGAGATGCAGTGGCTCAGCTGTAGGTTATGCTTCTGTCTTCCATCAGTGGAATTAAGGCTTCATAAAATGGGGAGGGAACATCACACCAGCAGTTTGGTGGAGCTCCCCTGGAAAGATGAAAAATATCTGAAGTTAAGAGAGCTGGAAGCAGATGAATTACTTTTTTTTTTTTTTTTAATTATTTATCCATCCCCCCCTCCCCCCAATATAGCCTTGGCAATTCATGTATGAGGAAGGTGCACAGCAAAAGGGGAGAGCCAGTAATATGCATCACTGTGGACGTGGAAAATGGGGGAAATGTTTCTGAGGAGGGCTGCTTCCTGTAGTGGCTTGCATGTTCCCCAGTCCTGAAGGATGTTCTTGTGAAGTGTGCAGGGGTGAGGATGTGGGATTTTGAGTATACTGATGGATGAAAAACTGGACGTGAGCTGGCAGTGTGCGCTTGCCACCCAGAAAGCCAATCGTATCCTGGGCTGCATCAAAAGAAGCGTGGCCAGCAGGGTGAGGGAGGCGATTCTCCCCCTCTACTCTGCTCTTGTGAGACCCCACCTGGAGTACTGCGTCCAGCTCTGGGGTCCCCAGCACAAGACAAACATGGACCTGTTGGAGTGGGTGCAGAGGAGGGCCACAAAAATGGTCAGAGGGCTGGAACACTCCTCCTGTGAGGAAAGGCTGAGAGAGTTGGGGTTGTTCCAGCCTGGAGAAGAGAAGGCTCTGGGGAGACCTTATTGCAGCCTTTGTCCTCAATAAACCTACCTATTGAAGGTAGGTTTAGATTGGACATAAGGAAGAAATTTTTTACGATGAGGGTGGTGAGACACTGGATGGAACAGGTTGCCCAGAGAAGTTATGGATGCTTCATCATTGGAAGTGTTCAAAACCAGGTTGGATGGGACTTTGAGCAACCTGTTTTCTAGTGAAAGATGTCCCTGCCCACAGTGGGGGGGTTATACTACATGATCTTTAAAGGTCCTTTCCAACCCAAACTATTATATGATTATCTTGTATCCAATCCCTTGGGGGGATTTTGGTACTGAAAGTGAGGTTCTGAATTGTTGGTGTGCTCACTTCTTATCAAGCCACAATGTGTTAAAATAGGATTAAATAATCCATATTGGAGATAAGAATGCACTGTGTGCAGTGATGTGAAGTGGAATTTTGTCAGGCATGGACATGTTAAGCCATTTAATAGTATAAGATCTAGGCTGTCACAGATTACAGGGAACTTGTGATTAAACGAACTGTAGTTGTGTTTTCAAAAGCCTTTCAAAATTTATTTGCAATATGACTGTTCTAAAATTGCCTTGGCAGATTCCTGGTTTTGATGGTCTCAGGCTTTTCAGATTGCTTTAATGCCTGCTGTTAAGGGAGACTGGAAATGTATGTTGTGTGCAAGTATTGCAGGATCTGACTGTCAGCCTGTCGCAGATGGAGTGGGAGTGCACTTCACTCTTAAGAGAGAAGCAAAAATATACTTTATTGATATAGAATAGGGAGTTAACAAAGTTCAATTGTAAATGTGACAGTGTTTTAACAAGATTCAATGGCAAGGTACACTTGATTATTTACTGCATAGAGGACAGGGTCAGACAGAACTGTCAGGGAGACCCTCCCGCTGAGTCATGAGGTTCGGAAAAGGATCCCCTTGCTTTCTAAACTCCTTCTCAGAGAGGAGTCTAGGTGCGGCTAGATCCAGTCCTAGTCCCAGACTTGGTCAACGGTTTATATCTAAAGGATTATATATGTGCAATCAATCCTTTATATCACTTAGCTAAGGTTTCAGAGTTTAGCATGCTATTAGTCACTTACTGAGGATCTGTTGCAGCAAGGAATCTCTCAACCTCGAGGAGTAACCTTGAGAGGCATCCCTACTCAAGGGGAGATCCTGGTGTGCAGCCCGCTGCCGTGCAGGAGAGCTCAAAGGGCTCTTGGGCTGCTCACTATTGATGGGGGTAAGATGATTGACTCATAGTCATATTTGCATACTGACCACAGATTTTAGTTTCTTTGCTGTGGTTAGGTGGGCGCATTGTCATAAATTAGCCCTAGGCTATTGTGGTGTTATCTGTCTCCTGAATCCACTTTGAGCCAGATGCAGCCATCATGACCAGATGCATCCATTATGACCATCACTGGTGGTTATCACCTGAGCAGGGTTGCAGGAGATAAAGGGCAGGGGAAGCACGCCATCACACAGCCAATTAAAAAGTGAGACACTGCATGTTTTCTAGCTGTTGGTTTCAGTAGTCAGACCTTAATACGATAATTCAGGTTGGAAGGGACCTCAAGAGGTCTCTAGTCCAACCTCTAGCTATGAACTCAGATCAGGTTGCCTCGAGGCTTTATCCAGTTAGGTCTTGAAAATCTTGGTGGTACATGTTTCTTACAGAATTGTCTAAATTCTTTGTTGAATAATTGGAAAGAAAAAATTTCTCTTTTCTTTTCTTCAGTGTAGAATTGTTTGTGTGTTTTACCAGAGTCAGACTGTGGTTATGTGACACTTGCTTTTTGTTTTGGCTTGCTCAATGCATCAACTGTTAGAGGAAAACATATCATGCTGGATCCAGTAGCCTGAGAGAGGTGAGGCTACTGCTGCTCCGTGTCTCCAGATCCACCCAGTAGTGAGACTGAAGGTGTATTTCCAGCAGGTATGCACACACGTATACACTGCATATGTACATGGCTGGCCATACAGATCACAGAATGGTTGAGGTTGGAAGGGACCTCTGGAGATCATCTTGTCCAGCTCCCCTGCTCAAGCAAGGCCACCTAGAGCTGGTTGCCCAGGACCATGTCCAGATGGCTTTTGAATATCTCCAAGGAGGGAGACTCCACAACCCTTCTGGACAACACCTTCTAGTGCTCAGTCACCCTCACAGGAAAACTGTTTCCTGATGTTCAGATGGAACCTCCTGTATTTCAGTTTGTGTCCGTTGCCTCTTGTCCTATCAGTGGGCACCACTGAAGAGAGCCTGTCTCCGTTGTCTTTACAGTCTCCCTTCAGGTGTTAAGATGCCTCCTGAGCCTTCTCTTCTCTAGGCTAAACAGCTCTGTCTCTCTCAGCCTTTCCTCATAGGAGAGATGCTCCAGTCCCTTAATCATCTTTGTGGCCCTTTGCTGGACTCTCTCCAGTATGTCTATGTCTCTTTTGTACTGGGGAGCCCAGAACTGGACACAGGACTGCATGTGTGGCCTCACCAGTGCTGAGTAGAGGGGAAGGCTCGCATCCCCTGTGATCTGTCTCATCACAGACACTCGGAGCACTCGCACAAACACAGATAGCACTCTGAGCAGGATGGAGGTCTGCAAATGAGAATATACACATACACACACGCTCACATTCAAGGTAGATCCCTCCAGCAGCCCTCAGGCACTCAGTCTGCCCAGTAGCTGCGTCACTGAAATTGGGAATCGATGTACCATTAAGAAGCATGTATTCTTTATTATGGCACTGGATGCATGGGGGATCGTTCCTCCTAGTGTGCATACTGCAGGTTACATCAGCCAAAGCTTATATTGTCTGATTACATACATATGCATCAAATTTCCCAGAATGATCATACATATTCATTCTATTTCCCAGAACTAATTGTCATATTTGCATGGTCATTACACATGCATCCTTGAACTCTGAGGGGTTTCCGTGAGGGTTGCTGGTGGTCCTTGGTGGTCGTACAGGTGTGTCCTTTAGTTGACCCCTTCTTCTGGGCATGCACAATATCACCTTGCTTATGTAACTTGCTCCCCTTCTTCATGGTGCATGGTCCTTAACAATGATTTGGCACCCTTATTCCTATTCTAACACAAACCAATTATTCTAACCACCCTCGACTCATTGTCAAGATGGGCTGGAGCTGTACTGGGAACATAGCAGCATGTCCGTACTACTCCTTGTCCAATTGTCTTTGGGCACAATAGCATATCCATAGCCATAGATGTACAAACACAACATTAAAGCATTGTCTACCCTGCTCCTATCTCTATGTTGCTTAGTTACAAAAGAATGAACTAATCACTTTGGGTACTTTTGGTTACAGCTGGCCCTGGATCTCAGTCTCCCCTGTTGCTGGCACCTGGCTGTACGAGCCCCTGGGGCCCCAGCCTCGCTCCACACACAGCTGGCCAGGACTTCTCTAGTCCCATAGCTGACCCTGTGCCTGCCCCCCATGCTCTCGTCCTTAGAAGATGCACAGGTGCTCTCACACCCAGAGCTGGTCCTTAGAGACCCACTTACCCCCTTGTTCACAGGCTGCTTTGCTTATTCATTGGCTAGTCTGGCTTGTTATTAGTGATCATGCTTGCTCACACACCTGCACTTGCTCCAGTTGCCAGCACTAGGGAAATGTGGGCCCTCCGACCTGTGGTCTAACTCCAGTTGGTGGCACTCAGACCCCCATGTGCACACAAAATAGAGCGCCCTCCCTTACCCAGGAAAAGAGTTAGAAAGAAATGTAATAAGAAGATAGGACAGACTGTGCTGATCAGGCACAGGGCATAGCCAGACAAGCATACTGACCAGCCAACTGTTTACATTCAACTGGCCCTTTTTATCCCCTTACCCCTCTATTTTCCCACTCTCGTTCCTCCCCAGATCGCCTAAACCCCCCCCTTTTCCCACCTTTGGTTCTTCCCCTAAATGTCCTGTGTGATCCCAAACTGCTTTTCCCCTCCATCCCATAGTGTGTCCCACACCCCTAGGCAGTGACCCCCTTAGTTCAAAAGGTGATCCAGAGAGCTGCTCCTGATGACTCATGGTGATGGGTTTCACGTCTGGACTGTAGGGCTGATGGCTCTGCTGGGCCAGCCCTGGGAGGAGCCTGGACAAGGTGTTTGTTCCTTGGGAGTCCTTGATTTGGGTTCCTGCTGGCCAGTGTGCCCCTGTGTTCCTCTGGGCTTCTGGAGATGGGCCTGTGATGGGCTGATGGCCACCTGGGAGGAGCCTGGGAGTGTGTTATTTGTGTTCCCCTTCTTGCCATTGTCTCTGTGAGCTCCTTTGTGGGTGTGCAGATGACCTTTAATCACAAAACCTAATAGTGGTATAATTACTAGTTATGCTGGGGTTTCTGCACATGTGAATTGGTTGTGTGTTGCATGCAGAGCAGGAAGTTAAATCAATTAATTTTTCAAATTTGTCTAGCACTGAGAGTGCCTGCAAAAATCTGAATGTATAATGTTATCATTCTGCACAGAAAGAGCAAATATGTTTCAATTACAAATCTGTTGGCTGAAGATTTGGCTGGGAAATCAAAATCTATGTTAGACACTTATACTGACAGCTGAGTGGTAAAAGTATTACAGGGCTAGAGCAGATCCACTGTCCTTTCTGTGCTCTGCCATGGACTTGGGATAGATGTGTCATCTTTTAGTGCCTCATTTTCCTATTTGTAAAATGAGGATCACCTTTCACTTGCTGTTTATTTAGATTTTAAGGCCTTTGTGACAGTGTCTGTAGCTTACTATGAGGTCTGTACAGAGTCTCAGTATAAGGTCTGTGATCTCAAGTTTAGATCCTACTCTGGTCCTCCCTTGGTGAGTGCAGCTCAGCATAGCTACAGGCATATAAAGAGGTTGGGTTTATACAAAAGGAGGGCAGTAACTAAATTCAGGATGACCTCCTTAGACCAAGCGTACTGGGTTACTAGATACTAATGAAATTCAATGTAAGGAGCTATGAAGCAGTAAGGAAAGGAAATTACAGCAACCTGAGGAGGGGTCACCTTCAGTTATATATTACAGAGCAAGCATGTTAATGGAGAATGATTTGGAAATTTAAGTAATTGAAATAGTAAATAAGCATTCTGCATGATATTTCAAATCAGTGCATCAGAGGATTATGCCTGCCTTTAAAAAATCTCTCAGTAAAAGTGCTGAATAAAAGGCAGGGGAAAACCTTCCTTGCCTAGTTCAATAGAAGGCTCTTCCCCCTGCCCCCCATTTCAAGGTGTCTATCTGCAGAATTGAAGCACCACTCAGAATTGTGAAGGAGTCCAAGACAAAACGGAGGGTTTTTTAATGTGTTCCCCATTAATAATGTGTATGTAGCTCTGCAGGGGATTTTACTGAGTATCGTTTAGCTTTATTGAAGGGGCATGTGTTTCGCTTTGATGTGATGACAACCGTACTGGGACAGAAACAGGTCTTCCTTGGAAGAAAATCCAAAGTTTGGATTCTGTTCCTGGGAGAACTTCTTGTTCAGCCCTTTGAAAGCTTAAATTTGGGTATTTGTAGGCATGTAGTCCCTGGCAAGAGCTGCTGTAAAGAGATGAGTTTGACCTCAAGTAAGTGATATCTTAAGGCACTGAGAGCTTTGCAGATGAGGACCTTGATTCATTTTATGAAGTGAATAGGTAGGTGATGAGAGCCTGCAGTGCAGAGGGTGATTTATAGTGATAGGAGGGTCTGCTAGCATGGAACCTGGAATATGCAGAGTCCTGAAGCTACTAGGTTGGTTGCTATAAAAAAGTTCTTGCTACAGAATGGAAGTGTAGCGACTGGGCGGTAACAGGGTGACATGGATTATCATGAAGGGTTTTTTAAGTAGCAGATCTGATCAACTCATTTTTTCCCCAAGTTAATTTAAAAGAGGGGGCAGGAGGAGAAGAAATTGCTATTAATATCTTAATTTCCAAGTTTGAGATCAACAGCTCCTGGGGTGGATAGAGCCTACCTCTCAGTAGAGGAGGCTCTTGGCCTTGAACAGGTTCTTGCATCCTAGGAGCAGTAGTACACACCTCACAGAGCACTGCTAAGTCTTTGGCCTGCTGTAAATATATGGGACTTACAAAACAAACAAACAAAACAAACCCCAAACTAAAGAGCCTCATCAAAATAAATGAATCATTAATAGACAGGGAGTGATATATACTCAAAGCTTTGTGTGTGCCCTAGCAGTCTATTTCTAGTCTCTTGGTTACCATCTATAAAATTTAGGTTAACTAGAAAGAACTCAAACTGAAACATGGCTGTCTCCTGGCTATGTGCCTTTGCTTCTCTTCAAAGACATTTTTTTGCTGAGAAAATAAACACCTGTTCTTTTTATGTAAGCCAGTACTTGTTAGGACTGTCTTTGGTAGTCAATACAGGGAATTTTGGTCATTCCTTCCTAATCTCTAACATCATCAACTTTAAATGGAAGACACATCAAGAACAGCATTCAGTATGCACATTACAATTATTCATAGCAATGCAAGTTGTGTAACCTGTTTGTTGGTACTGGGGGCACAACTTTTGATCTCAACTTTTTATTTTTCAGGTATAGATCTACGCATGCAATGGTGAACCTGATAAATGTCAGATGAGTCATTGTACCCATGTATTGACCATGGGCCAAAAGCAGCTTTGGGCCTCCTTACCTCCACGTTAGTACCAGCCAGTGTGGCATGTATGTTCTATGTCACTGCATGTGGGGGCACTGCTTTGTTTGGCACTAAGACCAGAGCTGCGCTATCAAGGTTTATCAAGTTACAATTCTATAGCAACTCATACAAAGCAGCACATTTAGAAGAATATATACGACACTGGGTACAGAGCTATTAATGATGTTTATTTAAATGCTTCCAACTTAGATGCAGTAAATTCTCCCTCCTGTCCCTGTGACACACACTTCTCTCCATGACTGGATCATGTTTTAAGGGAGAGGGTGTAAATACTTCCATGTGATTTGTGCTGAATAACATGCTAATGGTGAAGTCTGTCCTAGAGTAAACATTGGTGGATATTTTCTTTCTGTCAATATCTATATTGTATAAGGCCATGTGTCTGAAGAAAATGATTCACGCAGCTTGTAAGATAAATACTGCTGGTCTAGTTTTCTTTCCAACAGGGAATGCATGAAGAGGAAAACTTCCCAGTAGCACAAAATCATGCTAAGTTATGGATGGGGAAATTTAAAAAGGAGTGCAAAGAACATCGGGCAAGGTCACTGCACAGTTCCTTCTGCTCTGTTTAATGGTATCTTGCTGTTATAACCAATGTCAACATGTTGCTAACTCCAACTTCTGGAGTGTGCAATTTGCCATCCCAAATAAAGTTACTCATAAATAAAGGCATGTTGCCCCTTCTGAATACTAAAATTTAGTATTTTCCCTGTCCCTTTCATGGAAATTAAAAAATGAAAATGACCAAAACATTTTTTGAGAGCTGTGGTCTGTATAAGACCTTCTCTAACATGGTCTTCAATGAGGCTACCTCAATGAGAGACTGTAAAAATCATTCTATCCTTGTGCTGAGCCTCCCTGCAATGTTGTTTGTACTGTGATTCTCAGCTCCACTGAACTATCTAATTGCTTCCATTTATAAGAAGCAGTCTGCTGCATCTTGAGTTATTTCATGTAGATACACTGCTGCACTTCAAACAATATGACTGCACTGTTACTTTGCAAACAGCACATCCATGTTTAACAGTTTGGGGTGGAATTTAATGGAGTGGATCTTAAAGCAGGCTAATTTTTACCCAAAGTTAGACTTTCTCAAAATGCAAGGTCCTACTTGTTGGTCAGATACATCTCCAAAATGTTTCTTCTAATGGAAGGGACAAATATATGCCCCTCCTATCTAGAATATGATTATACATTAGCTTAAAATTTTTTTCCTTGTCTTCATGCACAATAAAGTATGTTAAAACTACTCATCCATACAGAATGCAAAAGATTCTTGGGCATGGATTTGCATTTGTTGTTGAAGCTAATGTATCATTTAATGACTAGCATGAGTATACTCGCACATAGGTGGTTATGTATAGTTAATACTCCAATATAGAAGGGCTATTCCAGCAGGTACTGCAAGGACTTGTTATACACTTTTGACCTCTGTCCACCTGTCCCTCTCTAAGGAGCCTATAGAAATTAATAAAATATTGTCTTTAAACCCTAACAAACCAGAGATTAATAAAACAACCAAAACCAGCTGGAGAAATGTCATTAATTTCTCCTTCAAACTGCTATACTTCTGTGTATTTGCTGTGATACCCAGACTCCTTAGCAATAGGCAAGGACACCCCCCCCCCCCCCCCCCCCATGGGATATTATTCCTGGGCTACTTACGGTTGAGGAGGTTGTGTGGTCAAAGTAATAGGGAGCACAGACTCACCTCTATGACAGTGCTGTTGACCCTGAGATCACTGGTGCCTGGGGCACTGACAGTGGAATTTTACCCCTCTCGTAGAGGAGAGGGCCCAGGCCCTCTGTAAGAGTCAAAACTTTCTTCAGCTATAGCAGATGATGTTGCCATGGCATCCTGGGTCCAGGAAAGCCTGTTAAAAGTCCTCTTGCCCCTCTTAAACTCCAGCTTTAAAATCAAAGTCTCAAAGTATGTCTTCATTTCTCCCCCTCCTCCCCCAAGAACTTGGGTGTGTTTCTCTAGCTGTTGTTATTTTATGGTTGACTTTTTGCTCTGGTTTCTTATTGTCTGAAGTTAATACAGAGTTTTATGTCTTTCAGTAGTTTTCCTGGGAGAGGGATTAATGGTTAGAAGACAGCTGATGTGATCAACAAGTAAAAAGTCTTTTGTATAGGTGACTAACAGGATACACAGTGGTGGGTGTGTGAAATTTTTTTTTCTATTTAGGGTCTGAACAAAGTGATTATCTCAAACATATGCAATGGGAAATCTGGGCCATAGTATATTTGTATTGTGAGTGTATGTGAATATAACAAGATAGATATACATGCATGCATATGTACATGCAATACTTTATACAAAAGAAAAAAATGAGCTTTACTGAAGTCATTGAAATTACAAAAAGTGAACTTCCTTTTTGTATGTAATATCAGTTGTGTTAAGAACTGCATCTTAAAAAGGTTGTTTACACTGCTATGAAACTGTTACAGAGAGCATTTTACCTCAAGGAAGAGACGTTTCCTACAAGGGGGTTTGTAGGCAATGAGACAAAAAAATAGCACTAGAAAGTTGGGTATTTTGTTCTGTAGTTTCACGTAATAGCATGGTAAGAGGTTTTTCATGGCAAGCAACAGTAAAGGACTTCAAGAAATCAGTCATGGTGGGTTCATTTTATTGAATAATAAATAATGCTCTTTTTATTAGCATTTTTGTTCACAAATTAATTCCTCCCAAATAAAAGAACTGTGCATGTGTTGGAGAGGAAAAAGTAATGGAATAATAGGAGGATGGATAAAATGGACTGGTATTGTTAAGCTAACATCAAATGTGCTTCTTTTCTTTTTTTTATTAATTAGCTGATCCAGTGTCAAAAGCCTAAACAATCAAAACTTAGAACAATTTCAGTAATAGACTTCATATTTGAAGTAGCACAACTTGTACTGCAGCTGTTCCAGGGTTACTTAATATATCTTAATGAACAGATATTAAAGAGCAATTGTAAAGAGCATGAACATGAAATAGCACTATTGCTTGTGGAGCACATGGGAGTAGTGGAAGTTCCAGAAGCTGGAATTTGGGTTCCAAGACTTTTACCTCTATGTCACTACCTTAATTCTGCTATGATTAATATTAATGAGTGCTTTATCCCTTTCAAAGGACAGTTCGAGATTTCTGTGAAATTACTCAGTTGCTAATGAGAGAGATGATTTAATGATGGGTCAACTTAAGCTCCAACAAAGTACTTGCCATTTCATGTCATAAGCTGCCATAACTGTCACTCTGGCTTGTCACTTCAGCAAAAAGGTTGCATGCTGAGTAGAGGAGAAGGCTGAACAACACTTTAAACCCTTCTCTATCAGCCCTGCACAGCACAGAGCTAGGAGGAGTATGGAGTTGACTATATTGCATTATTGATGTCATTTGTCTCTTCTAGAATGGAGTAGGAAGTTTTGTCTGGAAGTTTCAAAGTTTCATCTGGCAAACTTCATATTTTAGGCAGCTTTTGGGAGCCATTTCTGAGTGTTCACCTCTCCTGCAGTGGCTGGATGAGGAGGCTAGCTCCTCCAGGTACAGAAGTGGCAGGGCAGCAACAACCAGTTTGGTGAAGCTGGCATCCACCAAAGCCCATCAGTGATGGGTGAAGGGGAAATTCAAATTGTAACTGCTCAGCAGTGGTAATTCCTGACCAAGGAATGATCTGGCATGGAGGGCAAGAAGGCCCAACTGCAGAAGTGGTTAAACTGGCTGGAAGCAGGAATGCCAGAGACAGAATGACTCCCTGTAAGGGAGTGAAGTTTCCCTGGGTGAGATAAGAAACAGCCTCAGCATTGTCTTGTAGCCATCCTGGAATGAAAGTGCTAGGGGCCACCTTTGGGCAGCAGAGCTGGGCTGGGGGATGGACCTGGGCTGAGGTGCCCCATGCAACTGCTCACAGGATTGGTGCTGGTGCAAGTGTATATATGGAATCAGCTCATGACGCATCTTTGCAGACTCCTTGTAGAACCGCTTATGGTGGTAGGACTCTGCCCAATGCATTGTTCATTAATTATTTTTTTTATATTTAAGCACAAATGTGTGTTTAATTCACCTTGAGGGGTACCATGAAAATTCCCTAACATGGGCGAGGGGAGACAATGCTTGCTCTGTTCCCTTCTTGGGAGCCTGCCATGCTCTGTGCAGAGCTGTCGCCAACAGCTGAGTGCTAACAAGCGTGTGAAGAAAGAGAGGGCATAATACATTCAGTTCTTTCTAATTTGTGTTGTGGAGCTGGCTGGTCAGTGTGGGATTCAGAGGCTTGTAGAACTGGCCCAGCTCTGAGGACTCTTGTCAAACAAGCCTTAAAAGGTTTAAAATCTTATCAGTACAAACTCAAATGTAATCTTTGTGGCCATGTGAGAGGCACAACTTCAGCCAAGTGTATGTAAGCAGCCTGAGTCAACAGTAGGCTAGCCTAGCCTCTGTCTGGGACAGGGTGATGGCAGGGATGGCAGAGCACTGACAAATCAGGCCATCGCCTGTCATGAGGTGCAGGGATACCCAAGTTCTGTATTCACACCCATATTAACATTAAACCTCCCTTTAGGAAGGAGACTGCCCTGGCACTTCTATCTTCTGGTCTGTGCAAAATGTATGGTTTTTAGTTGCATGGCTTGATTTGTTTGTTACCTTACTGCCTAGTGCAGAAACTTCTTTCTGCTGATTTACGTAATCCTCTGATGTGGACGCTGCAAATGTCACCGAAATCAGGAATCAAACTCCTTAACACCGATGTAGTATTAAGAAGCAGGCATTCTTTATTACAGCACTGGATGCATGGGGGATCGTTCCACCTAGCGTGCATACCGCAGGTTACATCAACCAAAACTTATATTGTCCAGTTACATACATATGCATCAAATTTCCCAGAATGATCATACATATTCATTCTATTTCCCAGAACTAATTGTCATATTTGCATGGTCATTACACATGCATCCTTGAGCTCCGAGGGGTTTCCGTGGGGGTCTCTGGTGGTCCTTGGTGGTCGTACAGGTGTGTCCTTTAGTTGACCCCTTCTTCTGGGCATGCGCAATATCACCTTGCTTATGTAACTTGCTTCCCTTCTTCATGGTGCATGGTCCTTAACAATGATTTGGCACCCTTAACACAAACCAATTATTCTAACCACCCTCGACTCGTTGTCAAGATGGGCTGGGGCTGTACTGGGAACATAGCAGCATGTCCGTACTACTCCTCGTCCAATTGTCTTTGGGCATGGCAGCATATCCATAGCCATAGATGTACAAACACAACATTAAAGCATTGTCTAACCTGCTCCTATCTCTATGTTGCTTAGTTACAAAAGAACAAACTACTCATTTTGGTTACATCTGGTTACACAAAGGTCCCCTATTCAGATCACACAAGCCACCCTAGCAGGTAGCACTGGGTTTGCTTTAGGTTAACACTGACTCATCCATGGCCAACAGCTGAACTGTGCTGATCTGTTGTGAGCAAAGCATGTTGACAGGACAAGCTGGAGAAGTCTGATCTGATGCAGCCTGCACAAAAGCCCAGCTAGCAGTGAACCTCTGCTCGAGCTGATGACAATCTAGTTCCTTTAGTGCTCTTTAATGTAGTTTAAAGTAGTTAAAACAAATCTACTTTACAAAACCCAGCAAAAAAACAGTTTCTCTTCAGTCACTTAATTGCTAAATTAAAGCAACAAGGGCTGGTTATAATTAGTTATTTCAGTAAGTAATGAAAGCATCTGAGAGAGAGTGCTGATCATTAAGAGTCCGATAAAACTTATGGTCAAAGCCAGGACAACCTGTTCTCTTCCCTGAAGCAGTAGCTGATTGCTGCAGAGAATTTCAGCTTTCCAGAGTTGCTAGCTGCCAGTATACAGCATGTGCTGATACAAAGCTTTTTACAAACTCATGTGACTAAAATAGCATGGGATATGTTCTGCATATATCACAGATTCGGAGTGGGAGTGCACTTCACTCTTAAGAGAGAAGTAAAAATATACTTTATTGATATAGAATAGGGAGTTAACAAAGTTCAATTGTAAATGTGACAGTGGTTTAACAAGATTCGATGGCAAGGTACGCTTGATTATTTACTGCATAGAGGACAGGGTCAGACAGAACTGTCAGGGAGACCCTCCCGTTGAGTCATGAGGTTCAGAAAGGATCCCCTTGCTTTCTAAACTCCTTCTCAGAGAGGAGTCTAGGTGCGGCTAGATCCAGTCCTAGTCCCAGACTTGGTCAACGGTTTATGTCTAAAGGATTATATGCGCGCAATCAATCCTTTATATCACTTAGCTAAGATTTCAGAGTTTAGCATGCTATTAGTCACTTACTGAGGATCTGTTGCAGCAAGGAATCTCTCAACCTCGAGGAGTAACCTTGAGAGGCATCCCTGCTCAAGGGGAGATCCTGGTGTGCAGCCTGCTGCCATGCAGGAGAGCTCAAAGGGCTCTTGGGCTGCTCACTATTGATGGGGGTAAGATGATTGACTCATAGTCATATTTGCATACTGACCACAGATTTTAGTTTCTTTGCTGTGGTTAGGTGGGCGCATTGCCATAAATTAGCCCTAGGCTATTGTGGTGTTATCTGTCTCCTGAATCCACTTTGAGCCAGATGCAGCCATCATGACCAGATGCATCCATTATGACCATCACTGGTGGTTATCACCTGAGCAGGGTTGCAGGAGATAAAGGCTGGGGGCAGGGGAAGCACATTGTCACAGCATGGAGAAAGCACACTGCAAGGACATAATAGCAGTGCACAGCATTCGTATTTACAATAGCAACCTTGCTGTCGTGGTTTAACTCCAGCCAGCAACTAAGCACCATAGAGCTGCTCGCTCACTCCCCCCTGGTAGGATGGGGGAGAGAATTGGAAGAGTAAAAGTGAGAAAACTCGTGGGTTGAGATAAAGACAGTTTAATAGGTAAAGCAAAAGCCATGCATGCAAGCAAAGCAAAACAAGGAATTCATTCACTACTTCCCATGGGCAGGCAGGTGTTCAGCCATCTCCAGGAAAGCAGGGCTCCATCATGCATAACGGTTCCTTGGGAAGACAAACGCCATCACTCCAAATGTCCCCCCCTTCCTTCTTCTTCCCCAGCTTTATATGCTGAGCGTGATGTCATATAGTATGGAATAGCCCTTTGGTCAGTTGGGGTCAGCTGTCCCAGCCGTGTCCTCTCCCAACTTCTTGTGTATCCCCAGCCTACTCCCTGGCAGGCCAGTATGAGAAGCTGAAAAGTCCTTGACTTCTTAGTAGCAACTAAAACATCAGTATGTTAGTAACATTATTCTCATCCTAAATCCAAAACATAGCCCCATACTAGCTACTATAAAGAAAATTAACTCTACGCCACCCAAAACGAGTACACTTGCCCATTTGTTCACTTGCTTGTTCTTCTCCCTCCTGGTCAGAATCTGTGAAACTGGGTTTACACAGTCTGTGCTGCCCTTGTGAGCACAGGTGGTGGTATGGTGCTGCAAGAGGGGAAACTGAGTGTCTAGAGCTTGTGTGGATGTCAGGTGCCTGAGACACCCCTTCTGCTGCATAGGTAGCACTGGCGATAAGAGGAAGAGCACCTAATGTGTTTGTTTACTGCATCTATGCTGCTATTTCCAACTGAATGATTCCTCCTGTGTTTCTGAGGGAGATCAAGGCTGCCCTTCTTTCTGCAAATCATTAACTGAGATAATCTTTAGTCTAAGCTAATAAGCTTATTTACTAAAGCTAATAAGCTTTAGTATTTACATTTCAGCAGGGCTGAATCCCATCATACAAGTAGGTCTATAATCAGCATTGTGATGGCTGCCATCTCAGCAAGTATGCCAGTGGCTGTGCTGGGGACTGCTGCAGCCAAAACCATGTTTCTTTCCAGCCCAAGTTATAAAACAAAAGTTTGCTGCTGACAGTTGCTTCTTCTCTGGACTGTCACCAAAGGGAATGGTGTCCTTTGTCCTAAGAGGGTGAGCTTTCTGAGTATCTGAGGACCCTGAAGGTTAAATCCCAGAAGGACTCATGCATGTCTGATAGCTGTCCTCTTTGCCAGCTGACTGTTTTAAATCGAGGATCGCCAGAGCTTTAAGCAAAGGTTCCCCTATGTGATGATATTGCAAGGCACACATGAAAGGCTTGGTGACATCCCAGAAAGGCGCAGGGGCTGCAGGGAGAGGTATCCTGGCAGATGGGCAAAGACAGCGAGATTCAAGCGTCAGCTGCCTTGGGAAGCGTGGCTGAGAGAGGGCAGGGGCAAGGGCCAGGGCGCTTGCCAGGAAATCTCCTGCTGCCTCCATGCTCATCTGAGCCCAAGTCTCTGCATGGAGGCGCTGAGCCAACCCAAGGCCTCATCTTTGGGCCATCTTGGAAGATCCTGTGATCAGCATGCAGCCATCTTATGGCAAGTCCTCTTGCTAAGGACCACTGATGGATTCACATCTAAGCAGCTTGTAATGCTGTCCTGGGAATGCCCCGGCCTCTTCTTCAGGGGAGTAAGGGGGAATGACTGCATGGACGGTGGTGCTTTCATTGAGGTGACGTGTGAAATGGAAGCTGCTGGTACCTATCCAGCTGGAAAGTTGTTTTTGTTTTGTTTTGTTTTTAAAATCTTTTAAATATATATATAAGCATAGGGGATGACCTTAGGGCCACTTCAGTAAATTGGATTCTAATGTCCAAGGTTGTGTGTGAGCAATTGTTAAGTGCATAACTGCTGTGTTTGCTTATGGAGTCTCTGTGCTGCCAGAATATGACTCTCATTGCTTTTGAAGGCTCTTTGAAAAGAGCATTTGCCCAGGGCCCACCACCCAGCATAGTGACTGAAATTCTGGTCAACTTAATTTGTGCTCTGGGCCTGATTTGGGTCCCTTAACCAAGCAAAACTCCATAAAAATGTGAAAAGGGCCACTATGAAAAATGCTAGGAATCTTAGTTTTTTCAACTCCTACTAAGCAAACATAAAGAGAACATGCGTCTATACTATTTCCACTCAGCCTTAATAGGGAGCCTTATTTGTTCTTTCAAAACTATATTATAGAATACTCTAAGAAGGCTATTGTCCTCTACTACGTTTTTATCTATGTATTTTTATAATTTATAAAGAAGTGGTTATATTCTAGGCTTTTTCTTTTATCATACTACACTTTTTTTCAGTGAAAAAACACTCAAACCTTGTATTTAAGGCTCTATTTAGGATTTGGGTAATCAAGGTTAAAACTACCTGCTATCTCAGACTGATCCAGGACAATGGCTCTTGTGCCACTCAGTAGTATGTTATGGTGAGAGGATAGGCTGGAAAACTGTTCTTGCGCAAGGGTGTCAGGAGCAGAGCCACATTAAAGGCGCTGCCTCCAATGACCAGCTTGAAAAGAAATGGGAAAAACTGAACTGAAACAGAAGTTTGTGTTTTCTTGTTTGTTGTCATGTATGGTGGTTGGGTTTTGTTTTGTTTTTTTTTTTTTTTTACAAAATAAAAAAATTTAAGAAGTACACTTTTGATTTCATATGCTAGTCTTGGCAGACAGGTTTTGTATCATGCTCTGGCAATCCTCCTGTTTCGTTCCTGAAAAGGAACAAAACCAAGATCATCTTGTGTGATTAGAGAAATATGCTTGCTAATCCAGGTTGGTTTTGACCTGGATGGCAAGCTCCTGCCTACCTGTCTGCCCTTGTTTCTATCTCATGTCTCTCTGAGCAAGCTGCCCATGGAGGCAGCTGCCCTAACCTCCTCCCTGTTTGAGTGTTTCCCTTTGGTTGGATTCTGGCTTTCAGAGGGCCTTGCACACTTAGGTGGAAACTAGGTCAGCTGAACTTGGGCAGAAAAGTAAAAACTTTTATCTAAAAAAAAAAAAAGAGGAAATACTGCATTTCAAAATTAAATTTATCTGTTTAAAAAGTGCCTGTTCTGATGCTTTTATTGAGGAGGGGCCAAAATGGCTTCTCAAATTTGCAGGTTGTTTGAATTTCTCAGTCTCTGTTTGTTGGGAATTTACTAAACAGTTTTGCCAAGCTCTATCCACAAGGTCCAAATGTGATTTCATCCAAAGCTGAAAAGTGACAGCTTAGATGTTGTTTATGCCTATTAAACATTTATTTTCCTGGTGCTTTGCTTTCACATTTCCAGGATTCAGTTCACAGTTAGAGATTTTGAGAAGATAAGGCTCGTGGACAGTCCTTCAAAGAAGAAATGCACAAGGTGCTCTTTCACAGACTTGACTTCTGGGATTATTTTTTTTTAATTGCCTTACATAGATGAGGCAAAAAAAGCATTTACCACTAATGCTTGATATATTTGCCTTAGTATAGAAAAAGAATACCATTAACACTTCACATGGGCCACGTTTATTTGTTGCTCTGAGTGTTTTGTAAATAGTAATGCTAGTTTTATAAAAGTGCAGGAGAAGCATTCTGTCTGTACCAGGTATGTTCCAATGATGCTAAAATAGAAAACAAAGAGGATTTCAGTGGACTCACTGTCCCAGCATCTTGACATAATTTAACCAATAGGTTATGATAAGAAGACCCAGATGGCTTTTTCCAGTATACAGGATCTCTAAGCCTGCAGCCAATTTGTGTAAACAGTTATTTTCTCACTAATCTCTTATATGAAGAGACTTCCTGTGAATTGTATAATTTCAAGTAGAAAAAATACGGTGAGCAAATATATCACTGGGAGAGCCCAGACCATGAAAGGAAAACAATAGGTGTTTTTCTCTCTTCTTATTACTAGCATCGATATATATATATTCTGAACATGTATCACACAGTTTGGTCTGCCAAGGGAATGACTGCAAATTCAATTGCTTCCACCATTGCTATCTCCAAGATTAATATCTCCCCCCCCCCCCCTACTAATTCAGTATGAGGTATACACAGAAACTGGGACAGGTGACTGGAAAAAGAGACAGTGACAACCAATAGGGATGGATCTTTTAACTTTTGACATTTCTGAGTGGTACAGAAAGCTTGAAAGTGAAAGGGGAGAAAAAGTGGAAGAAAAAACAACAAACAGCAAAAGCATGGGGAGAAAATTGGATGAGGAATCAATGGCAAAGACTGAAGAGGTAGGAAGTATGGCACCTCAGTAAGGGGTGAAGTATTTTAGTAGTTGATGTTACAGTGGAATGAGGGGTGTTGGTTCCTTAAATGGGAAGATTATTTTTTTCTGCATGTGTATACATTCAGTTGATCTCGGACATCAAGGGGAAAAAAAAGTTTCTGTCGTATTATGACCCAAATCCTTTCATTTCTATAGAGGTGTACTCGGCCTGGCTGGGATGGAGTTAACTTTCTTCAAAGCAGCTCTTACGGTGCTGTTTTAGATTTGTGACCAAAACAGTACTGAGAACACACTAATGTTCTAGCTATTGCTGAACAGTGTTTGCACAGCATCAAGGCCTTTGTTTCTCACTCTGCTCCCCCAGTGAATAGATTAGGGGTGCACAAGAGGTTGGGAGGGCACACAACCAGGCAGATGACCCGAACTAACCAAAGAGATATTCCATGCCTTATAACGTCATGCTCAGCAATAAAAAGGGAAAAGAGAGGGTTTTAGGGAAGTTAGCCATCATTTGCTTGGGAACTGGCTGGGCATCGGTCTACACATGGGAGGTGGTGAGTGATTGCCTTTGCATCACTTGTTTTGTTTTCTTTCTCTCTTCTTCCACTTATCCTTCACTTATTAAACTTTTTTTTTTTAATCTTGACCCCCAAGTTTTCTTTCTTTTACTCTTCCTTTCCTCTTCCCCTGTCCCACTGGGAGTGTGTGAGGGAAATGAGTGAGCAGCTGTGTGGTGCTTAGCTGCCCACCAGGGTTAACCCACAACAAGAGGCAATGACTCAGAATATATATATTGATAATATGTAGCATTATCACTAAATTTCCTGCAACATGAGCATTAAATTTCACACTACCTTAGTTGTATAAAGAAATATTATTAGTAAACTATAGTAAAGGTACCAGCTGAGAAGCAAAAAGCCCACTAACCAAAAGGATGCAGGAGAGGCTCTTCACCTCTGTGTTAGGATGCCCCCACCAGAAGGGCTGGGGATAGTGCCAGGGCCCTTCTCTCCTCCCATCTTGTTGCAACCATGAGAGCAGGTACGTTCCCAGGTTTTCTGGG